>NW_020800081.1:0-29894 GCF_003590095.1 Trichoplusia ni
CACGTCTAAACCACTGAACTGATTTTAATGAAATTTAGTACAGAGATAGAGTTGACCTTGAGGAAGAACATAGGATAGTTTTTTATCCCGGACTTTGAAGAGTTCTCTTGGAGACGCGATATAACCGAACTCGATGCGGGCGAAGCCGCGGGCGAAAAGCTAGTATTATATAAATAAGTAATTATAAATAGGTATTTTTAGACATTTGTCTACACGGATGGTTGAGGTACTAAACCCGCTTTGCGAGTGTCGCGGGTTCGATCCCCGTGTAGGACAAGCATCTGTGTGATCCATGCATGTTTGAAGTTAAATTTGTAAAATTTTAGATTGTATTGTTTATAAACTATCTATTGACAAATCAAAATATCTTAAAATCTTTAAAACTGTATGGGACAGAAACGTGACGCCATATTACTTTTCGTTGCATTGTCGTCAAGTTTTCTGTCCTATGTTAAATTAAAAGATAAATAAATAACAGACATTATACAATAGAACTAGCTGTTGCCTGCGACTTCGTCCGATTTAAACTGTCCTATCTCTCAAGTCGGATCGAACTGCACATGGTGTGCGAATTTTATTATAATCGGTCAAGTGGTTTAGGAGTCCATTGAGGACAAACATTGTGTTTATATATATTAAGATTAATTAAGTTGTAAAAGGTGTTTGAATTATATTCACTACTAGCTGTTGCCCGCGACTTCGTCCACGTGGTTAGAATTTTCCCTGTTTTTTCCACATTTTCCATTGTATCTTCGCTCCTATTAGTCGCAGCGTGATGTTATACAGCCTATAACCTTCCTTGATAAGTGGTCTATTCAACAGAAAGAGTACTTTTCAATTCGAACCAGTGGTTCCTGAGATTAGCGCGTTCAAACAAACAAACAAACTCTTCAGCTTTATATATTAGTATAGATTCTCCTTCACAATCAAAGCTTACGATCTCATTTCTCTGATATCCAACATAAATACAAGTACAATAACAAAGACACATTCTTTCTTTAATACATACTGTATATCAATCTCTTACCAGGACTCCATTCCTCTGAAGGAGATGGTTCGAGAGGAGTCCGCCACAGAAGCAGAGGTCAAAGAAGAGATCGTAGAAGATACACACACGGAGACAGATGACGATACTCCTATGGAGGTAAGAATAACTGCATAAGGTTAAGCTACGCTTGACGCGGTTGGCCCGTAGATTGGTGACCATCTTTGTTATAACGAGTTCCTCCGTGTTTCGGAAGGCACGTTAAATTGTGGGTCCCGGCTTATATTCATACATCTTTGAAAGTCGTTACAGGTAGTTGGCCTGAAAAGTCTGACAACCAGTCTAAGTAAGGGTTATCGTGTTGCCCAGGTAACTGGGTTGAGGAGGTCAGATAGGCAGTCGCTCCTTGTAATACACGGGTGCTTAGCTGCATCCGGTTAGACTGGTAGCCGACCTCAACGCAGTTGTTAAAGGCCAGGATGATCATGATTAAATGATGCAACAGTGTACTCACGCGTATGTATCGGGATTCCCCGACTAGTTTCGGACCCGGAATCCTTAATCATAGAAGCGAAGTTGCGAGTCGAAACTAGTCGGGCACTCCCGATAAATACGCGTGAGTAAACCGTTGCATCATTTAATATGAATCATTCTCACTATAGTCAATACGTGTTCAAGAATTCATGTTCTGTAGTGGCTATTTGACTGGTCTGTTGGTTAGTAGCCGTGACTGTTAAACCGGAGATCCTGGGTTCGATTCCCAACCAGGACAAATGTTTGTCTAATGAGCAGGAGTGAAATTCAGAAATTAATTAATTAACAAAATTCATTTTTTTTCCTTTTTACATTAAATATATTATTTGAAACACATAAAAACATACATAGTTACATCTAAAATAAAATCTTTTTATTGAAATTATTTGTTTTTCAATTTCAGTTAAGTCGCGAAGAAGAGAAGGACGGAAAGAAAAAGAGAGATTACTCTCGTAAGAAGAAGAGTGATTCTAGAAGTAAGTACAATAATTTATTATTTATTTATTAGGTATACCAACAGCATAACATACATATTTAACAAATTAGAAATTAAGTAACATAGTGTCTCGTATGCATGCCTATTATAGGTACACACAGCATTTATATTATAGGTGTACTAAGGTTTTTCTTACATGAATTTATATTAAATAAAATTTACTTATACAAATAAAAAATATAAATATACTAAAACTAGGGGTAATAAAACAAGTTAGACAACTAGCTCTATAGTTAAACAAAACTTTTGTTATGAAATATAACTTTAAAATCTTGAACACAAGAAATAAAATAAAATAAAACAAACAGTATTAAACTGGAAAATTGAAAAATTGAGCAAAAATCATTATGGTATAACGAAATCTATTGATTTGAAAAAAATATTTCAGAAACCTGCGAAACTATGTCACTATTTATTATTGCGAAATTATTTGTGCAAAAAAATGAATACGAATACGACTGCACGGATAGCCGAGTGGTTGAGGTCACCACACCAAACCCACTGTGCGCGCCGTGTCGCAGCTTCGATCCCCGCGTAGGACAAGCATTTGTGTGATCCACGAATGCTTGTTTTGAGTCTGGGCCCCCCCTCCCCCACGATACAAGTCATAAATTCGTTAAATCGGGAGTAGTTTAAAAAAAAACATTGGCATCCCGAATAAAACATTAACATAATAAATATTTTTTTAACGACAAAAATATACATCCGACTTAAAAATATAAATTACTCATCCACTGAAGCCAAAAAAGACGATGTTTTTCAACTTGTCAAGTTATTATTTTTTATGATATACCGACCTCTATGCGACACGAGAAAGTTACCTATGCACCGTGATTTTTTAGTCGTCTACAAAAACAACCCAGTTCGTGTATCCAATGACTAGAACACGTTCATGATAAAAAATAGGTATTTATGAGATTTGAATAAATTTAAAATGCAATTTTTATTCAATATTTTGATGCAATTCGTAGTTTTTTAGAAACACAGCTCTGTTGCGAGCGCGGTCCGAGCCTTGTAACAATGGTGAGGGGCGCGGCGGCGGCGTTTTTATCATTTTTAAGAGTATATTTTCAGATTTCTTCTTGTTTAATTTTTCTTCGTACTTATTATCTTAGTTGATGATAAAAAATAATAATCGCGCCTAGGGGTATTTTACGTCGGATACATGAACTGGGCTGCTTTTGTAAGACCACTAAAAAATCACCGTGTATACATCCACATCATCATCTCTGTTTTCCTACTTACTTTGCAACTTTATGTCCTTCAAGTCAAGCACATATTGATATAATATATGTCTGTTCCCCCGTACAGCCTGCTCAGGGTCGGAGAGTGCGGCGGAGGCCAGCGCCCCCGAGTCCCCGAGCACCAACGACGCGGAGAGGCAACACCGGCTGTGGAAGAAGTCCGTCATGCTGGTCTACAGCAGGTCTGTGTAGTCCCTCGGCGGGGACCACGTCCGGGGCTATGGATGTGGTCCCAGTATGAGGCGAGGAGACCGACGCTCTTTACACGTCGGCCTCCACGCAACACCAGAAAGTGACTTCACACTACTGGCCGGTAGGAGGGATGTATGTACAAAGCATTACGACCTCCGTGGTCGAGTGGCGTACGCACCGGTTTCAAGGTGTCGCTAACTCTGAGGTCCCGGGTTCGATCCCCGGTCGGGTCAATGTAAAAATTCACATTTCTACATTGTCTCGGGTCTGGGTGTTTGTGGTACCTTCGTTGTATCTGAATTCCATAACACAAGTGCTTTAGCAACTTACTTTGGGTTCAGAACAATGTATGTGATGTGATGTTGTCCGCATTGCCGTACACCGAATGTTTGTGAAACCCAAGACACAAGGATTAAGGTCCTTTGTGTTTCTTAAAACTTTAATTTATATCGATTGCAAGAAGTAGTAGGTTCTTAATGAGTTTTTTTTGTTTATTATCTCAGAACTTCAGCCTGGATAAGCCCGATTTTGTTGATACTTTTTAAATTCAACATCAAAATACCTGTCACTCAGTCTCATATAATTTCATCAACTTTAGCTCAGTACTTTAAATTCGCAATCAATTAAAAAATGCGTTTTTGTTCTTTTAAAAATATTCTTCCTCACATATTGCAGACTATGCGCCCACAAGTACGCGTCGCTGTTCCTGCGGCCCATCAGCGACGAGGAGGCTCCCGGCTACAGCCTGGTCGTCAAGAGGCCCATGGACTTCAACACCATACGGAAGAACATCGACTCGGGAGTTATAAGGTAGGAGCGATGTGACCTGCCCCACGGTGGGGCGCCATTACCGAAGCTGTTGACAACACCAGCCTGTAACTGTCCCCCTGCAGGCCTCTCATACAGAGAACGAGCATTGAATAACAAAATCAAAAGCTGTATTGCCGTTTATAGACTTATTATAAAATACAATTAAATTTTATTTAAAATTAATATAAGTGTGTGTCATGAGACTTGAATGTTTGTGAAAACCATGACAAATATTAAATGCCTCACTGCTGGAGTCATTAAAAATCCATACAACTAGTTGTGCCCCGCGCTTTCACCCTCGTATTACGCAACCTCATGGTTATTTTACAGTTTTCTCCGTAAGAAACATCATCATATTATATGTGAAACCTTAAAGACTTCTTTTAATTTACATTCAAAACTATAACAGCTGTCAAAATCAAAAAATTTACAGGAAAGTAGATAAAGTAGAAATTGAATTTGTTATTTTTTGTCAATTTCGCAATGTTTCCATATTTATGAATGTTTACGCTGCTACGAATATTTCAAGACGAAAATAAGTGAAATCGGTTCAGCCGTTCTGGAGAGATTGCGTAATTTTCTAATTGCCTCTCTAATGCGTTGAAATCTACTATAAGTTTTTGCCTTTTATTGAACTAGTACCAATATAATATTCTTGCATGTCTGTCCGTGTGTTCCAGGACGACAGCTCAGTTCCAGCGCGACGTGTTGCTGATGCTGTCCAACGCGCTCATGTACAACAGCAGCGAGCACAGCGTCTACACCATGGCCAAGGAAATGCACGCTGAGGTAACATACACATACTAAATATTATATGTGATGAAAACTATCATCATCATCCACAGCCTTTGTACTCCCACTGCTGGGCATAGGCCTCCCCTTTCTCGTGACTATTTCTACGGTCCTGTGCCAGACTCATCCAGACTCAACCCGAGACCTTTACTATGTCATGGACCCATCTTGCTCCCGGACGACCGACGCACACACACCGATAACTATTAATGAACTAATGAATGTTGTGACACTCCAGGCTCTGGGCCAGCTGGGCATGTTGCTGGCCGCGCAGGCTCACGCGGGGCTGGTGCAGGTCCCCGCCAGGAGGAAGAGGAGGAGGGACCACGCCGGGGGGCAGCCCCCACACAAGCGGACTCACTAGGGGGGGCAGACGGGCAAGTGGATATACTAGGGGGGGCAGCCGGGCAAGTGGATATACTAGGGGGGGCAGCCGGGCAAGTGGATATACTAGGGGGGCATCATCAACCAGAGTCACGTAAAGTATGTGCGAGCGATCCCGTGACTCTGGCTAAAGCAGTAGAAGAGGCCCGAGGTGGTGTTAGTCGGTGGAAGTCCGGCATATCCCCACGCCGTGCCCTCGACGTGGGTTGAAGTCACTAGCGTTTCACCCCGGAAAAAAGGGCATCATCATCATCATCCACATTCTTTATCCTCCCACTTCTGGGCATAGGCCTCTTCTCTCGTGCCAATTTCTACGGTCCTGTGCCAGCTTCATCCAGACTCGATTCGAAGGTATATTCTGGGTACTATTCTGTATTAGCGATAACTATAGACGCGTGAGAATATAGTGTGCTATAGCAACTTAAATGACGATGACTCATTATTACATGATACTAGCTGTCCCGGCGAACTAAGTACCGCCTAATAGTCGATGAGAACAATGCAGACATTTTTTTTTGCAACTTTTCTATTTTTTATCACCGTTTTTACCTTCCCTGGACTTTCACGAATAATTCAAGACTTAAATGAGCCAAATTGATTCAGCCGTTCTCGAGTTTTAGCGAGACTAACGATCTATTATATGTACACAGCAAGAGTTTTATATCTTACCAACGCTTTAAGATAAGAATATTCTGATAAAGAAGTTATTTTGCAAAATGTTTTAAGCATAAATATTTTGATTCCGTTGAGTTAGATTTCAATTTATGATTTTTCTATTCAAACTAACAGTATTAATGGTATTGAAAAAATGTTTTACAAAATTTGTTTTTTTTTTCTATTTTTTTTTTGAAATCTCACGTACTAAAGTCTAAAAATAATAATAAATAGTTAATAATTAACTCATTGTGGTAATGGATGACAAATTTCATACTTGAAGTCATCAGCCGAAATAGCTCAGTTGGGAGAGCGTTAGACTGAAGATCTAAAGGTCCCCGGTTCAATCCCGGGTTTCGGCAATTCTCTTTTTGCATTTTTGTTAATGTTTCTTTACATATTTTGTTACCTTTTATCATAAATAACTACTTAATTATTCACTTGAAATTGTTAAATACATTTTAATGTATTATTTCATTGTAAAAATGCCAATTTTTTTTGTAACTGAAATAGAAAATTTTCATCAATATAAAAAATACTCCGTCAAAGATTGTCTGTGCGTTTGTGTTGTATGTCTTATACTCAATCAATCCCACTCATGACAAGCTGATGTGACAACAGATTATATTCATCTACTTTAAGATATAAGCACGACGAATCACTAACACTAACATGCAAATACGAACGTTATTTGTATTAAATGTAAATTTTCATGAAAATTCTCGTTTTTGTGACCAATATCGTTGTTAACTTGCCCAGTTACCGTCATATCTTTAAAGTAAAATAATTACTCTAAGGCCCGATTTTTCAATCGCCAGATAACTTTTATCTGACGAATATGTTTGATGTTTTGACAGCTTTTGTATAGAAAATATGTCAAACGGCCATATTTATTCCTCAGATAGAAGATAACTAATGATTGAAAATCGGCCCTAAGAAGTTTTAGGCATTCAGAAGAGTATATGTGACTTGAAAAAAAATTGCGCCTGTTTCACAATCACTGATCAGCCGCTATCTAACATCTAGCCTAGATAAATTGAGAAAATTGACATTCTTTGTATAAAAATATCTGTCTAGTAATTTAACGAGAACGCGAGCGGTGGTGAAATAGGCCCTTTAAACAAAATATGTAGCCTTTCAAATGTTAAGTACAAGAATGATATGAATTCCTGCGCCTTCTGGTCGTGTCTCTTTGATATAGTTCGTAAAGTAATTATGTATTTTTTCTAGTAAATAAATGACAATAATGCACTGGTTTGTTTCATTTTGCGTTTTCCGTTTTTTCTTCTCTCGCGAAAGCACTTAGGAAGCGGTGAAGGGTGGGCGAAACTGGGTGCTGTCCAATGTAATCTGACAATCAAAAACTGCTGCTTAGGAGCCTCATTTGAATAAATGACTTATGATTTAGATTCACTTATGTCATGTAATTCTGCCTGAAAAACAGGTTGACAGTCCATGACACAGTCCTGGCAGGATCATGAATCGGTTCAAAAAACCACGTCCCATTTGATACTGACATGTTTATTTGTCTTGGTGATACAAATTGAGAAATTTTCGTTTTGAATATAATATTTTCATGAATCAAAACTGAATAGTATACTAAACTTAACTCAATGGTAACTTTTTGCCTACATCAGTAACTAGTCTATGCCTAGGTTATTGAAGCATGGAAAAAAGGAAATTGTGATTCTGATAAAATTCAAGTCTGATAATATCCAATAAAAATCCGTCTAACCGATTCAGCTGTGGGATAAACAACTAGAAACTACAGAAGTTCAAGAACACTCACCCAACAACTTCCTCTGTTCAAAATCAAATAAAACACAGCACTCATCTATGATAATGTATTTTACTTAGTTTTACATCATACAACCTGATAACGAATTCAAGTGTCCGACAATCTAAAGTAGCTTACACAGCGGCTCACCGCTCACACACACGGCGACACGTCGACGACTCGGCGAGCGCTCACAGAGACAACAGTTCCAATCCGTCTACAAAATATATTCAGACAACATCTGACACTCACAAGTCAAGTATTCAGAACTTTTGTCTCATATAGACATCATTCGTCTCTTTCTTTGGACAATACAGTTTCATCCCCGTTTACAAAATATATTAAGACAACCTCTGACACCCAAGTCAAGTATTCAGAAGTTTTGTCTCGTACAGACATCATTTGTCTCATTCTTTTGACACAGTTCCTTTCCTTTAACAAAATATATGAACACAACATCTGACACTTATAAAGTCAATTGGTCAGAAGTTTCATACAATTCTTTCTGACAGACAACTCTTGTCTCCAATGAGCACTCGCATATACAATCCCTAGACCGCTTGTGTCTGATCGACGCCTATCATAAATATGAAAAACATCTTCCTTTACTACAATTTTGAGGAATCGTTTGCAAATTTCGGCGTCGGGAACACTCTTGGTATATAATGGCGGTCAAAAGATTGTTTTTAATATAATGTTATATCACATTATTACTTATTAACGTCCAACAGCGTAATAAACGCCACGTCATATGTTCTTAGTATCAAAAAATGTCTTTATTTATATAAAAATGTCCGTTCTTCCTTATAACAATCAATTTATCCCTTTTCTAATACGGGATGTTTTGTTTTCGAATTGTAACTTAATTACAATTGGGTAAAGTGCAAAATTCAATGCCTCCGACACTTATTATATATTTAGGCAGTTTTGCTATTTATTCCTATAACGTTAAGGGTTATATTTGTTTTGTTAAGTCAGAGTAAATACAGCCGTTTGAACACAGCTCTGTCATCATCTTATAAAATTTGGACAACAATTTGCCAAATTACCAATTTATATTCAGAAATTGGATTTTTTCTCATATTTTCTTGTATATAGCTAAACTTATTTATTTAAAATACAGAGAAAATGCTTTTAAATTTTGTTTCTAGTATTTATGAGCACCAGTGATGTCATGTATTCCACAATTTATAATATTTTTATTTTCCCTTCTGTATGGGAAAGTCTTTGCCCAACAGTGGGGCAATTACAGGCATTTTATCATTGAAAAGACATTTTACACTTTTAATAATAAATAAATGAGTTTTCGCTATATTTACATAGTCATATCCTTGATTAGTTTCAAGTAAGGTTCAAAAAAGTTTATGGTAAGAATTATAAAAAAAAATAGTTGCGTCATTTCAAAAATACCTCGTTTCAAAGATTCCTTTAAGAAATTAACCATAATTTTTCATTATTAAACACAAAATATAGGTTTTAAACTAAAATAATTCAAACAATTAATAATTAATATACCCACAATTACAGTATTTTTTAAACTCATTCAAACCTTACTTAAATAACGTCTTATACTGGATTCAAACGTCAATAAGTTTTTATTCACCTTTAAGTAGTATGCTGTCTCTGCCACTTCAAGGTGTAAAGTGGCAGATAGTCATTTGAAAACGTGTTTAACTCACGTTGCCTTCTAAATTGAAGGCTAGTTTCAGTATTGTCATATTTTTAGTCGATTAATATACATTAAATTTTTAAATTGCTTACGAAATTTGTTTTTATAAGCTAGTATATAGCTTTATTTTCCAAAACGGGTTGTAATCTTAATATTACATCTGAGAAAGTGTCTCTTATTTCCAGATTTATTTGTCACTTTTAAAATTGGTATGTGAAGTGATCAAAATGTAACAAATAATGTATTTTACTTTATAAAAAAAACAAAATTATAAATAATTCGCAACTTAAATTTTGACTATTGCTAAAAGAACACACTTTCATTACAATACAATCATATTACCTTAACGAAATAATATAATTTGAAGGTGTGGCAGTACGACAATCATTTTATTTATAAGTCCGATATCCTCGGTAAGTCATATCCAATGCGTATGAAAGCTCTATGAATGTTAATAGCTTTAGGGCCGATTTTTCAACCATCACTTAACTTCTATCTGAGGAATAAATATGGCCGTTTGACATATTTTCGATACAAAAGCTGTCAAAACGTCAAACATATTCGTCAGATAAAAGTTAAAAATCTGGCGATTGAAAAATCGGCCCTTAGTCCTTCGAAGTCGAAACGTGTAGGAGAGCTAAGAATGATATTCCATCATGTATCCAGAGCCTAAATTAATACAAATGAATTTAAACAATATATAAAAAATAAATTTCTATAAGCTTTCAATATACATATCATGTTATATAAATCCAAATAATATAGAAAATTAACACACATTTTCGACTAGCATTTCAAATGGATGTCTATCAACTTTTTAGTATATTTTTACATCATTTTATGTTGCCCTTTGTTTACATATAATTTTAAATTCTGTATTGCTGTAAGTATATGCAGGTAAAATGCGAGTTTATTAGTTTTAATCCGAGTTAAATTTGTTTAACATTATACATATACTTGATTTTTAATATTTAATACGCAGAATATGCTGCAAAGCGGATAGTATTACAATCAAATAAAAATGATACAATGGCAAAAATTTAAACCACAAACCAGGCTCTAACCTGCGACACTTGTTACAACGCACTAGTTGCATTGCCCTTAACTTTTAGTAGTTTCCAAAATATGAATATATATGTAAATCGAAAATTTATCACTGAATGAATTAAAAACATAATGTTACATATCACAAGTAACATTACACCTTGAAATATAATATAGTTTTACCTTTTAAAAATAATATACTATAGTTAATAAACTCACATTTTACCCATTTATACATAAAAACATACAAATTTACTCATGATATAATTATTGATTTAACAACAGTTTACCCACGCGTATGTATCGTGATCCCCGACTAGTTTCACATTCACATGGGCTGACTAGTGAAGGGTACCCGATAAATACTCGTGAATAAATGTATTATGAAATCAATAATAGGATATTTGACAATAAAATAAATGTTTAATCCGTCAGACAGATTTTTGAACAATATTGGATACGTATTTTTTTCTCGTTAACAAAAAATGAACAACATCACACGAGATTTTAAATCTCTGTATCCCCAGTGAATTAAAATCTCACATCGTTTTAATGACGTGATAAATTGAAAAATACAAATTAAATATTATTTATAAATCTATCTGACGGACAAAACAGCTTTGTAATATTATATTAAATCAAATACCTTATCATTAAGTCTTTTCATGAACATTTTACTTATGATTCTGCCTCAAAGCCGCGGCTATGTCCCTGACGTCAAGTCTGACTTTCGGCTTATGTTGCGGCGGTTCGAAATAGAAGTCGAAACGTTTGAATGATTCTATCTCTCTCTCTGACACCTCCAGAGACGAGAGGTTGGTTATGCTCGAGTCCGGGAGGAACACGCTGGATTCTGTAATGAAAAGATTAGATTAGTTTGTTGTGAAATAGAAAAAAAACTTGTTTCTCGTCCGGTTTGAATGGTAGAGAACGCCTGTGGTATAAAATTAACTATTATACTTATTTTTATAAGTAGTAGAGTATCAATAAATAAAGAACAACTAAGTAATCTTGTTTAAACTTTTGAAAGCGCCCTAGGAGCTTGAAACAGTTAATTAACGGCTATATTTTCATAAGAGTATATGAGCATAGCTCCTAGCTTCCAATTTCAGCTATACTAGAAACTAAATATTTCTATCTAGGACCCTCAACCCCAGCTATTAAAGAATCTAACTTCGGTCATCTATGACTGCACAAAGTGAGTCAAAGATTAGGTAAAGTCAAGTGATGTTTCACTTGACTATCCGTGCAGTCATAGCTCAGTGGGCTCAGTGGGTTTGTCGTGGTGAACATCACCACGACAAACCCACTAGGCGCAATATGTCACAGATTCGATCCCTGCGTAGGACAAGCGTTTGTGTGAACAACGCATGCTTGTCCTGAGTCTGGTTGTCTTTTGACAATTATTAACATATCTTTGAAATATAAATTATAACGATTTTTTACAAAAAAAAAAAAACGTGTCTAATACTTTTCAATGATCTAAGTAAGGGACTAACTTAATTGGTTTTTTTCTTTTCATAGCCAGTGCTCATCCCTATTTCCTGTCCCTACAAGACAGCTGTAAGCTAGGTATACAGTAGTGGCTCACCGGTGTCGTGTTGCGCTTGCTTGGCGCGCGCGCCCACGGGCCCGAAGCGCGTGTCGGACGCGCCGCACTTGCCGCACGACCCCGTCGGGGACACCGGGCCTGACACACACACACAATATTATGATAGGTACGGTTGGAACAGGTAGAAAAGAATAGAGTATTTATTTATTTGATTAAATAAATATATAAAAATCAAAGATTCGTCTTGATTTAGGCCAGGGAAGGTGTAAAGGGTGAGAAAATATGGAGAAATTGTTTAAAAGGCAAAAAATACATGATTAATTTGTCACGTCATTGTCACTACTCAACGTCATTTTTCTTTTAAACTTATGTATTGTGTTGGCTGTCATATAAATTTAAAGAAGCCTGATGTTTCTTACGGAAATCTCTTAAAATTAACACGAGATCGAGTACTACGCAGGTGAAACAGCGGGAAACAGCTAATGTAGATAAAGATAGTGACAATATCATCATTCCCCTGCCCTTATCCCAATTAATTTATTTGGGTTCGGCGCAACATGTCATCTTCTTCCATACCTTCCTATCGGCCGTCATCTCACAAGAAACACTCTTTAAAGATAGTGACAATATGTGACATAAATAAGGTCCATAATAATCTGCTGTTGCCAACGTTTCAGCAATTCTAAACGAAAGGTCTAAAGGTTCCTCTTAGAACGGACAACATATAGTACAGTTTTAAATAACTTGTGAACAACATAGACATTTTTAAGCTCTGGTTAAACAACATTATATTTCTTTTGTTCTAACTTTCGTGAAAGTGGTTCATAATATAATTATAAAGTATAGTTACCGGCGTCTGGTGGTGGCTCGTACAGTTGTGACGGCCACGCTGGCCGCCCGCCCGGGCCTACCTCACAGGGGTCCTGAGAGAAAATAACAAAATATACATATAATACGACCATTGCCAAAATAAAAATCTATTCCATAAAATGTTACAGCATTTGTTAGCTAGATAGAGTTTAAGTGAAATAAGTGTCGCAAATGATTTTTTTATATGTCAAAATGTTAAAATTTATATAAGAACTAGCATTTCGCCCGCGGCTTCGTCCGTGTCGATGTCGGTTATATCGCGTTTCCAAAAACTATCCTATGTTCTTTCTCAAGGTCAACTCTATATCTGTACCAAATTTCATTAAAACCAGTTCAGTGGTTTAGACGCGAAAGCGTAACTAACAGACAGACAGAGTTACTTTCGCATTTATAATAGTAGGGATTAAGTCGGTACGCCAATTAATTTCGTAACCAAAATGGTGACTACGTATGTCGGGATTCGGGGCATTCGTTGTTGGCATTTTGTACGATATACACCGGTGATCTCGATAAACTATGATTTGACGGAAAAGAACATCGTGTGAGGTACAATAAAGCATTGTGAAAAGACTGCACGGATAGCCGAATGGTTGAGGTCACCACACCAAACCCACTGTGCGCGACGTGTCGCGGGTTCGATCCCCGCGTAGGACAAGCATTAGTGTGATCCACGAATGCTTGTCCTGAGTCTGGGTGTCTTTGTGCATGTGGTTTGTATGTTTGTGAATCACCCCGCGACACAAGGATAAAATTCATTAATGGGGGAGTCGTTTTTAAAAAAAAAATAACTACGTCGATATCTCGAACTATCTTATATGTTATACTAGCTGTTGCCCGCGACTTCGTCCGCGTGGTTAGAAGAAATTGCGACTATAACTTGAGATTTAAACTATCCTATCTCTCAAGTTGGATCGAACTGCACATGGTGGGCGAATTTTATTATAATCGGTTAAGTGGTTTAGGGGTCCATTGAGGACAAACATTGTGACACGAGATTTATATATATTAAGATAATAATTTGACAAAATTCGCCTTTTAATTAAAACTCATAAAAAAACAAAATAAAATCTCACCTGCGTCTTATAAAACTTGGATTCGGTAACGTGATGTATTGTCACCTCACTATTCAACTTGGACCCAACCCTGAGTCTCTGGAAGTACGGAAGCGAGTCCCCGTTAGCCATGTGATTAACCCCTAAATCATCTTTCATCTCATTACGATCACTGAACAAAGCGTTTCTGAATACATTCCTATCTTCTTGCCCAAACGGTGTATACAACCCTGCGTAGTCATGATTTTCTTCGCGTTTTAGTGGTGTGCCTATAGGCTCCGGTCGCTGTATAGTCGAGTTGGCGAATAGTGATGTGTCGTTATCGTATCTAGTCGAGTCCGGTCGAGTGCCGATAGGATTGGGCGAGACGACGGATTTCGGTGTTTGTTCCTCGTAATATTCTGGTGTTAGGAAGCTGCGCTGGTGGTTGTCATCGTTGGTCTTGAACAGGGAGTAGCCTTCGTCGTTTTTCTGTGTGAACGATGCAAGATTCATAATCCGGGTTTGAAAGTCGTCCGGTTTGCTTTCAGGGTACTGTGTTGGGTTGGTATTAGGGTTTGGGGTTGGGTTGTACGTGTTCGGGTTGACGTAGTTGTACTGTCCGTACATGGGGTTGGTTGGTGGGGTTGGGTTCCTCACTCCCATTAAGCTCTGTTGATGCATCATGGTCATTAACGGGTTTCGTATGGTGTACATTCCATTTGAAGTGGGTGTGATGGTCGCTTGGCAGGCGTTGGGCGGCATGGGTATGGGGTCCGGGATTCGAATCTGTTCCTGCTTCTTCTGCGCTGTTTGGTTAGTTATTTGCACTGGTGGGAGGTTGGGATGGAACATTGGGTTCCGTAGGGTCACAATCTTGCTTCCGTCGGGTTTGGTGTCGGCCTCGGCGGCGGCGGCGGCTTTCTTTGCCTTCTTTTTGGCTTTCTTTGATTTGCCGACTGGGGCCGGCGTTGGTTCTGGTATTACTACTGGTTTTGGCGGTTCTGCAAATGTAAAATACAGTATTATACAAAAAGATGGAAAGCATGCTGAGTGATAAAGATCACCATACTAAGCTGTGTGCGAAGTGTTGCGGGCTCGAACCCCGCGTACATCATCGCGACAAACATATAATTCCTTTAAACACAAGGATTAAATTTCTAATGTACAAACATGTGCCCTGGGTGGAGATGGAAGCCGGGACCTCCGGTATAGCAGTCAGGGTCCCTGACCACTAGAGCCACAGGCCAGTCTATGTCCCTACATACTGACCATGCGCGGGCGGCGGCGCGGGGCTGTAGTAGCTGTGCGTGGCGGGCTCGGCCGTGATGAGCGCGGGCCTCCGACCTCCGGTATAGCAGTCAGGGTCCCTGACCACTAGAGCCACAGGCCAGTCTATGTCCCTACATACTGACCATGCGCGGGCGGCGGCGCGGGGCTGTAGTAGCTGTGCGTGGCGGGCTCGGCCGTGATGAGCGCGGGCCTCCGACCTCCGGTATAGCAGTCAGGGTCCCTGACCACTAGAGCCACAGGCCAGTCTATGTCCCTACATACTGACCATGCGCGGGCGGCGGCGCGGGGCTGTAGTAGCTGTGCGTGGCGGGCTCGGCCGTGATGAGCGCGGGCCTCCGACCTCCGGTATAGCAGTCAGGGTCCCTGACCACTAGAGCCACAGGCCAGTCTATGTCCCTACATACTGACCATGCGCGGGCGGCGGCGCGGGGCTGTAGTAGCTGTGCGTGGCGGGCTCGGCCGTGATGAGCGCGGGCCTCCGACCTCCGGTATAGCAGTCAGGGTCCCTGACCACTAGAGCCACAGGCCAGTCTATGTCCCTACATACTGACCATGCGCGGGCGGCGGCGCGGGGCTGTAGTAGCTGTGCGTGGCGGGCTCGGCCGTGATGAGCGCGGGCCTCCGACCTCCGGTATAGCAGTCAGGGTCCCTGACCACTAGAGCCACAGGCCAGTCTATGTCCCTACATACTGACCATGCGCGGGCGGCGGCGCGGGGCTGTAGTAGCTGTGCGTGGCGGGCTCGGCCGTGATGAGCGCGGGCCTCCGACCTCCGGTATAGCAGTCAGGGTCCCTGACCACTAGAGCCACAGGCCAGTCTATGTCCCTACATACTGACCATGCGCGGGCGGCGGCGCGGGGCTGTAGTAGCTGTGCGTGGCGGGCTCGGCCGTGATGAGCGCGGGCCTCCGACCTCCGGTATAGCAGTCAGGGTCCCTGACCACTAGAGCCACAGGCCAGTCTATGTCCCTACATACTGACCATGCGCGGGCGGCGGCGCGGGGCTGTAGTAGCTGTGCGTGGCGGGCTCGGCCGTGATGAGCGCGGGCCTCCGACCTCCGGTATAGCAGTCAGGGTCCCTGACCACTAGAGCCACAGGCCAGTCTATGTCCCTACATACTGACCATGCGCGGGCGGCGGCGCGGGGCTGTAGTAGCTGTGCGTGGCGGGCTCGGCCGTGATGAGCGCGGGCCTCCGACCTCCGGTATAGCAGTCAGGGTCCCTGACCACTAGAGCCACAGGCCAGTCTATGTCCCTACATACTGACCATGCGCGGGCGGCGGCGCGGGGCTGTAGTAGCTGTGCGTGGCGGGCTCGGCCGTGATGAGCGCGGGCCTCCGACCTCCGGTATAGCAGTCAGGGTCCCTGACCACTAGAGCCACAGGCCAGTCTATGTCCCTACATACTGACCATGCGCGGGCGGCGGCGCGGGGCTGTAGTAGCTGTGCGTGGCGGGCTCGGCCGTGATGAGCGCGGGCCTCCGACCTCCGGTATAGCAGTCAGGGTCCCTGACCACTAGAGCCACAGGCCAGTCTATGTCCCTACATACTGACCATGCGCGGGCGGCGGCGCGGGGCTGTAGTAGCTGTGCGTGGCGGGCTCGGCCGTGATGAGCGCGGGCCTCCGACCTCCGGTATAGCAGTCAGGGTCCCTGACCACTAGAGCCACAGGCCAGTCTATGTCCCTACATACTGACCATGCGCGGGCGGCGGCGCGGGGCTGTAGTAGCTGTGCGTGGCGGGCTCGGCCGTGATGAGCGCGGGCCTCCGACCTCCGGTATAGCAGTCAGGGTCCCTGACCACTAGAGCCACAGGCCAGTCTATGTCCCTACATACTGACCATGCGCGGGCGGCGGCGCGGGGCTGTAGTAGCTGTGCGTGGCGGGCTCGGCCGTGATGAGCGCGGGCCTCCGACCTCCGGTATAGCAGTCAGGGTCCCTGACCACTAGAGCCACAGGCCAGTCTATGTCCCTACATACTGACCATGCGCGGGCGGCGGCGCGGGGCTGTAGTAGCTGTGCGTGGCGGGCTCGGCCGTGATGAGCGCGGGCCTCCGACCTCCGGTATAGCAGTCAGGGTCCCTGACCACTAGAGCCACAGGCCAGTCTATGTCCCTACATACTGACCATGCGCGGGCGGCGGCGCGGGGCTGTAGTAGCTGTGCGTGGCGGGCTCGGCCGTGATGAGCGCGGGCCTCCGACCTCCGGTATAGCAGTCAGGGTCCCTGACCACTAGAGCCACAGGCCAGTCTATGTCCCTACATACTGACCATGCGCGGGCGGCGGCGCGGGGCTGTAGTAGCTGTGCGTGGCGGGCTCGGCCGTGATGAGCGCGGGCCTCCGACCTCCGGTATAGCAGTCAGGGTCCCTGACCACTAGAGCCACAGGCCAGTCTATGTCCCTACATACTGACCATGCGCGGGCGGCGGCGCGGGGCTGTAGTAGCTGTGCGTGGCGGGCTCGGCCGTGATGAGCGCGGGCCTCCGACCTCCGGTATAGCAGTCAGGGTCCCTGACCACTAGAGCCACAGGCCAGTCTATGTCCCTACATACTGACCATGCGCGGGCGGCGGCGCGGGGCTGTAGTAGCTGTGCGTGGCGGGCTCGGCCGTGATGAGCGCGGGCCTCCGACCTCCGGTATAGCAGTCAGGGTCCCTGACCACTAGAGCCACAGGCCAGTCTATGTCCCTACATACTGACCATGCGCGGGCGGCGGCGCGGGGCTGTAGTAGCTGTGCGTGGCGGGCTCGGCCGTGATGAGCGCGGGCCTCCGACCTCCGGTATAGCAGTCAGGGTCCCTGACCACTAGAGCCACAGGCCAGTCTATGTCCCTACATACTGACCATGCGCGGGCGGCGGCGCGGGGCTGTAGTAGCTGTGCGTGGCGGGCTCGGCCGTGATGAGCGCGGGCCTCCGACCTCCGGTATAGCAGTCAGGGTCCCTGACCACTAGAGCCACAGGCCAGTCTATGTCCCTACATACTGACCATGCGCGGGCGGCGGCGCGGGGCTGTAGTAGCTGTGCGTGGCGGGCTCGGCCGTGATGAGCGCGGGCCCGCGCGGGGCCGGCGTCGGCGGCGCTGCCAGCTGACCGCACTTCCACAGCGGCTGCGGGGAACGGACATAGCAAATGTTAATCATAATGATCAACACTTTGAACTGTGTGGCGTGAGTGTGAAAGAGCGCGCGCGCGCTCGCTCGTGTGTGTGTGTGTGTGTGTGTGTGTGAGTACGTAAGTGTGTGTCTGTGAGTACGTAAGTGTGTGTCTGTGCGTACGTGGGTGTGTGAGGGTGGGAGTGAGTGTATGTGTAACACAGGTAATAATAAGCCTACATCTCTTCCAAGATTGTGTACCGTTTCCTCTGAGACACACTGAGAAAAAATGTTCAGTGATTTTCGTTGTTTTTATTTCAGATCATGGCTTACAAGGGTTTTTATGACGGGCATGTGTGGCGGGCTGGTAAGACTACGTTAGGTAGATCGCAATAAAAAAATGACCTTAGGTATTGATAAAAAAACGAATGAAATTCCACACTCTCTCACTTTTTTTACAAAGTGCCACATGTCTAAATTGGTCTTATTAAAATTGAAATCCGTCATCATCATCATCATCATCCTATTCGCAACTATATTGGAGTCGTTCGTTTCGTCGTCGAGAGTTTTACTAGGAGCGACCTACATGCCTATCTGACCTCCTCAACCCAGTTACTGACAACAAGATACCCTTTAGTTAGACTGGTTGTCAGACTTTCAAGGTTCTGACTACCTGTAACGACTTTCAAAGATAAATGAACAACAGCCATGACCCACAATTGAACGCGTCTTCCGTGTATTTATCGACGTCAAATAACAAAAATGATATAAACTGGTCAGTTTTTAATGTGACATTTTTATAAATTATCTTAATAACTTTTTAGCGACTAGCAATATCACATCAGATCATTTTTATAATAACTATCGTGAGACTGATTCATTATTAAATGATGTAACGGTTTACTCACGCGTATTTATCGGGGTAGCCCGACTAGTTTCGGACCCAACCGGAGTCCTTAATCATGAGCAGACGCGGCGGGATCGCGAGTCGAACTGGGTCGGGCTACCCCGATAAATACGCGTGAGTAAACCGTTACATCATTTAACATCAGATCATGATTATCGACTCCGGTTGGGTTCGGAACTAGTCGGGCGATCCCGATACATACGCGTGAAAAAACCGTTATTAAATAAATCATTGATTGACTGCACGGACAGCAGAGTGGTCACCAGGCCAAACCCACTAAACTCAACGACTCAGGACAAGCATTTGTGTGATCCACGCATGCTCGTCCTGAGTCTGGGTGTCTTTGTGCATGTGACTTAAATGTTTGTGAAACCCAAGACACAAGGATTGAATTCACAATACATGAACCGGGCTGCTTTTGTAAGACGACTAAAAAATCGCTGTGTATACAGAGGTAGATCTCCTATAGAGAGATAGGCGTTTATCTCGAAACCGCCACTTTGCGATGACTGTATTCCTAGTCATGACGGCAGTATTAAACCCGTGCAAAGCCGGGGCGTGTAGTGGTATATATACGTACCACAGACTTGATGGGAGGAGGTTCCTTCCTCTCGTTCGGTTGGACGCGCGTCAGAGTGATACCAGGAGGTAGTTTGAGGTCCGCCACCTGAAAGACACTTTTATTTTTTAAATTGCACGGTAAAATCACTTACATTATATAGAGCATGAAACAAAAAGTGTTCAAAAATGTTTCTTTTTTTTCCTTAACTTGACGTCATCTTGTCTCAAAATAATCAAAGCTTGTATTGACGAAAAATTATGTACATGCTTATCCATCATTGGTAACAAAACATGTTTCTTCTTACACAGCATATGCTCAAATCCTCAATGTATAAATACCTGTACCCCACAGCTGAGCTGTTCCATGATGCTGCACGAGGCCGGCTTCTCTGGCTCAGCATTGCAAGGGGTCTGTTGACAACACACATACATACACATCATAATCTGGTATATTATGGTCGTTGAGGTCACCACACCAAATTTATGCTCGAAGAGTTAATTCGATCCCCGCGTAGGACAAGCATTTGTGTGATCCACGAATGCTTGTCCTGAGTCTGGGTGTCTTGTAGCTTGTGCGTGTGATTTGTTTTTTTGTAAAACCCCCAAGACACAAAGATTACATTTTCCTAAAACAGAAACAACTCCTGCACTAAGACATTTCATATCTGTAACGCGCGGAGGTTTCACAAACATTCAAGTCACATGCACGAGACACCCAGACTCAGGACAAGCATTCGTGGATCACACAAACACTCCGGATCGAACCCGCGATACATCACAATTATTAGGTTTGACAGGGCCATATATTACCAAATAAATATTTTTTTTATACAAATCCTGACCTTTTTATTAACAACTTGTATGGTAGTATCTGAAGTGATGTTAACAACTTGCGGCTTCTGCTGCTGCTGTTGTTGCTGTTGTTGTTGTTGCTGTTGTTTCTTATTCTCCTTCTTGCTGTTAGCTTGTGGTTGTGGCTGTTGCGGCGGTTGCTTCGCTTTCGGTTGTGGTGGTGGCGCTGGAATATAAACACCATATTAAAAAAAACCTGCGTAATACTTGCAATTGTTGGAAAATAAAAAAGGAATCTTCCCAATCCAATATATGCGATTGATTTTAAATATAATGCGGTCAAATTATCTACGACAGTACCGAAACTAAAAAAAATCATAAGAACTAGGTTACTAACAAGCTAACAATACTTGAACTTAACTAAACTATCTTTAATAATTCACTCTTCATTCTATTAAAGCAACGACACCAGAATTTTAATACACTTAGGGCCGATTTTTCAATCGCTAGATAACTTTTATCTGAGTAATAAATATGGCTGTTTGACACATTTTCTATACAAAAGCTGTCAGAATGTCAAACATATTCGTCAGATATAAGTTATCTGGCGATTAAAAAATAGGCCCTTAAAAAAAGAATGAAGAAAAAAGATATGTATTTTAGAATATTAGCGATTGGACAATATATTCAAAAGATAATTTGTTTAGCCATATTATGTAATTAGTCTATAGGCCTTTTTAAAACAAATAAAAACAAAATAATAAAAAAAACACTCACTCTTCTCCTGCTTGTTCTCTTTCTTCTTCTCCTTCTTTTCAGCTGCCTTCTCTTTCTTGTCCTCCTTCTTAGCGGGCTCCACCTTCTTGGCGGGCTCCGGTTTCTTCTCGGCCTTCTTGGGTTCAGTCTTGACTTCTGGTTTCTTTGTTTCAGCCTTCTTCTTGGTCTCTTGTTGCTGTTGCTGCTGTTGTTTCTTCTTCTCTTCTTCTTCAGCCTGGAGAAAAAGAGTTATTGAATATTATTATTATTTTTTCATAATCAACTAAGATAGTAAGTACGAAGAAAAATTAAACAAGAGGAATCTGAAATATACTCTTAAAATGATAAAAACGCCGACACCATTGTTACAAGGCTCGGACCGCGCTCGCAACAGAGCGGTGTTTCTAAAAAACTACGAATTGCATCATAATATTGAATAAAAATTGCATTTTAAATTTATTCAAATCTCCAATACCAATTTTTTTATCATGAACGTGTTCTAGTCATTGGATACATGAGCTGGGCTGCTTTTGTAAGACGACTAAAAAATCACGGTGTATTAGATATATATACTCACCTGTTGCTTAGCGAGCAGTTTCCTCTGCTTCTTGGACAGCTGTTGTGTCTCCGGCAGTGAGTTGGATCGCTGCTGCTGTTGCTGTTGCTGCTCTTTGGAGGCTTTGTCTTCTTGCTTCTTCTGTTCTTTGTCCTTCTGCTTTTTCTGTTGATAGAACGAGAGATTTGTTTTGGGGCTTTATATATATATATATATATATATATATGATGTTTTAAAGTATTGTTCTTATTGTATGATTTTGAAAAAACAATTGTGCGTGTGGAATTTAAACCATAACATTTTAATAGTATTTCTGGTGTACAAATTTTAGGTGCGCATAACCCTTATCACTGAGGGGTATGAAAATAAATAACAAAAGATTCTCAGACCTACTTAATCCCTATTCTACTAAACCGAATATCATGAAACTTCAATGATTTTCTTTTTATAAATTTCATAAATATCGGCCAAACCGCTTTAAAGAGATAACTACTGGTAACTAAAATCGTGACTTTATAATTATCTAATATATAAAATTCCCGTGTCACGATGTTAGTTACCGTACTCCTCCGAATCGGTTCGACCGATTCTTATGAAATTTTGTATACCTATTGGGTAGGACTGAGAATAGAACAACATCTATTTTTCATACCCCTAAGTGACAAGGGTGGCCTACACTATTATTTTGGACGAAATTTTTTGTTTTTACTTTTTTATAATGTAGCATTAAAAAATACATCTAACTAGATATAATTTATCAGGCAAAACGACGTTTGCTGGGTCAGCTAGTATATAAATATATATATATATAGGTAAAGAAGATATGTATGTATGTGTATCACCTTATCCTTGTTCCCCTTGGCGAGCTGGTTGATATGGGCCAGCGCCTGCTCCCACGTTTGCTTGCGACCGTCGCTCTTCGGGTCCTCGGGGGGCTTGGCGGCCGCCTGCGCTGCTGCTGTTAGATAGATAGATAGTTAATACTAACTGTAAAATCGAAGTGTTTACTGACTAACGATCGATGATGTAAAGCAGGCAAAATACGTTGTTTGGCATATCTATACGATCATTATAAAGAGGAAAGATTTGTTTGTTAGACACAAATAGACTTCGAAACTACTGGACCGATTTGACAAAATTCTTTCACTTTTGAGAAGCTACATTATTCCCGCTGATCACAGGCTATAATTTATTTTGAAAAATATTAGGGTTCCGTTGTGATAATGTAACCAAAGGTGTAAAATCGGAAATTTCTGTGTACGCTTCTAATACTATAGACAATAGAACAAAATGATGTACAACGGGTTTGCTCACCACGCGGACGAAGTCGCGGGCAACTGGTTATCAACGATCGATGATGTAAAGCAAGGTAAATAAATACAAAGATTGGAACTTGCAACCTTTTCATATATTATCACGATTCAAACCTTCTGTGGACTGCTACCAATAAAGCTGCTATAAAGCTAAATCGATTCAGTCATTTTGGAGTTTTAGCGAGACTAATGAACAACAATTCATTTTTATATATATATAGAAGATTTAAAAACTAAAATTTGTATATATTCCAGCCTGCAGGAGCATTATAAAGGCAATAGTGGATATTTTTTTAAAGTTTTTGTATATTTTTTTTTTAAATGGTTGTTGTTTCGCATGTGTATTTGATGCCTTTTCGCGCAATTATTTGGAACTTTGACCAATTTTTAAAAATATGAAAGATTGGCGGTAAGCGAAAGGGGCAATTCATGACGGGCAATTTTGGTGGGAGCATTGGAAAATTCGTCTTCGCTTGTTGTATGGTTTAAAGATTATTGTAAAAGATTTAAGAAAGTGTGGTATCCGAATAAAGTTGTATTGTCGACAAAGGAATTTTATAAAAAGTGTACGATATAAAATGTGTTAATGTAATGATTGGTTGTGACCGACCTTCGTCCCGCCGCCTGAGCGCGTTGGCGGCTATGAGCGAGTGCGGGTCGCGGCAGTGCTGCAGCGGCGCGCGCAGGCCGGCCGCGTGCGTGGTGAGCGAGCCGCCGCACGAGCCGCCGCGCCCCACGCACACCACGCCGCCGCCGTGCGCGTCTGCACCGACAATGTAGGGAATCAGTTTCAACAAAAAAAACGTCTACAGCATTATTTAATCCTTGTGTCGCGGGGATTTCACAAACATTCAAGTCACATGCACAAAACACTCAGATTTAGAACAAGCCTTCGTAGATCACACAAATGCTTGTCCTACGCGGGGATCGAGCCCGCGATACGTCGCGTTCAGTGAGTTTGGCGTGGTGACCTCATCCACTCGTCTATCCGTGCAGCGTAAACAAGTAAAGTAAATAAGTCAACTAAACTTGTACAAACTGTGCGATAAATGATTTTTATATTATCATCGTCTTCATTAGAAAATTTAAGATTTTTGTTATTCCAACTAAAGTCCTAAAGTTTTTAAGTATTGATAAATATTAATTACCATTTCACGCAAAAACCACTGAACGGATTTTGACAAAATTTGTTGCACAGTTAATTTAAAACTTAGATTACAACCTAAGGTAGTGTTTATCCAGATTTTATGTCGCCGTAAGATCATTTTCGTCGCTGGCTACACCTAATAAATATATCAGAAACAGAATAAATTTATTTGTGTAAACATAGGTAACATATTTTAACAACGACTCACTTATATAAGCAGTTTGTTGCCTCTGTTTCTCAATCCTCTGCTTCTCCAATTCCAGCAATTTCAGATGCCTCTGCTGCAACTCCAGGTGCTGCTTCTGTAGTTGTTGTTGATGTAACAGCTGCTGTTGCTGTTGCTGTTGTTGCTGCTGCTGCTGTTGTTGTTGTTGCTGCTGCTGTTGAAGTTGTTGTTGTTGTTGTTGTTGTTGAAGCTGTTGTTGTTCTTGCTGCTGCTGTTGCAGCTTCCGTTGCTGCTGTTGCTGTTCGATCTGTTTGGATAGTATTGATGCTTGTTCCATCTGTGAAATAAAAATAAATGTTTACTATATTTTTAAGCCATTAATAATTAGTATAATATGTTATACCTGAAGCCGACCCCAACATATTCGGGAAAACCTATTCTGTTGAAGACTCTACCATAGTCAAGAAACAAAGTGTTTTATCGAAAAGGACAGTAGCAGAGTCTGATGAAGCGGAACGAGACGGAGCTGGTGTGATTGTCTAATCAGAATTCCTGTCTGATCTAGCAGATTTAGTTCCACTCCACAGCACTCCACACAACCCAGTCCGCCCCACTCCTATGTCACCACCCAACTCCTCCATCCTCCACCCCACTCCACCACCCTCCGCACGACTCCCCACTCCACTCCGCTCGCCCCCTCACCTGTGTCTGTATGAGCGGCTTCTCGGGCTTGCCCTGCAACGTCCGCGACTCGGCGAGGTGGCGGTCGCACTGCTGCAGCCGCCGCGCCCAGTCCAGGACCTGCTTCTCAGCGGCCTGCATCTCCTGAGGGGGGAACAAGTGGAAAACAAACAAATATATTTGTGTGTTCGTTAAACAGCCATAGCTAATAAGTAGATTAAACGATTCCGATTTAAAAAAAAATGCATCGAAAAAGACACATACGATTGAAGACCTACGTCTAATAAAAACCATTATTTTGCGACACGGTTTCGAAAATTAATTCTTAAGAAACAACAAAATATACACGGTGATTTTTTAGTCATCTTACAAAAGCAGCCCAGTTCATGTATCCGACGTAAAATACCCATAGGCGCGATTATTATGTTTTTATCATCAACTAAGATAATAAGTACGCAGAAAAATTTAACAAGAGAAATCTGAAATATACTCTTAAAAATGATAAAATCGCCGCCGCCCGCGCCCCTCACCATTGTTACAAGGCTCGGACCGCGCTCGCAACAGAGCTGCGTTTCTAAAAAACTACGAATTGCTTCATAATATTGAATAAAAATTGCATTTTAAATTTATTCAAATCTCATAAATACCTATTTTTTTTTAATCATGAACTTGTTCTAGTCATTGGATACATGAACTGGGCTGCTTTTGTAAGACGACTAAAAAATCACGGTGTATACATTGTCATTGGTGCATCAATTCCTTTTTTTTTATAAAAAAAACGACTCCCGAAGTAAGGAATTAGATCCTCGTATCGCGGGAGTTTCACAAACATACAAATCACAAGAACAAAGAGGGTGTCTTTGTTCTTGACTCGGACTCAGAACAAGCATTCGTGGATCACGCAAACTTATCCTACATGGGGATCGAATCAACACGTCGCTCTCAGTGTCGGCGTGATTACCTCCATCACTCGTGAGGCCTTACTATACATTACTATACTTTAATTGCTGTAATTGGTTTTTCACCGTTGTAATTGATTAAAATAAATAAATAAACATTAAAGTTTACGACATATCAGATCCAGTAAATCATCACACAAACCTTGGAAGTGGTGTTCATGAGGGTCGTCAGTTCAGCGAGCTGGTCAGCTACGTGTTGCATCTTAGCTTGCTGCGCGGGATTCAATTTCTGTTTTTTACCTGATATAGGAAAAAGGAAGATTTATTTAGTATAATTTAATAATTATAGTATAAATAGCACCAGTGTTTTACAAGGAGCGACTGCCTATCTGATCTCCTCAACCCAGTTACCTGGGCAACACGGTACTCCTTAGTCTGATTGTCAGACTTTCAAGCTTCTGACTACCCATAACGACTGTCAAAAGTGTATGAATAACAGCCGGGACCCACAATTAAACGAGCTTTTCGAAAGCTCATTATTGAAAGATGCAACGAGTTACTCACGCGTATTTACCGGACTTACTACATAGTTCTGATTCTGACCCAACCGGATTCCTTAAACATCTGACGGCATCAAGCTTAGCTAAACCTGTGATCGATGAACTTGTGTAGTTGTAACTCGAGTCACGTGAACTTGTGCAGGAATAAAAAGTTGTTGAATGTAAATTTAGTTGTAGTAGGCCTTCTACCTTGGCACCTGGCACCTGGCTCCAGCTGCAGCAGCAGCTAGTGCGGTACCTACAGTGGCTGTGCTCACCCTTCTTCCTGGGCTTGTTGGTCGCGCTGACGAGCTGGCGCGTGTGGTCGAGGCGTCGCTTGGCACCTGGCACCTGGCACCTGGCTCCAGCTGCAGCAGCAGCTAGTGCGGTACCTACAGTGGCTGTGCTCACCCTTCTTCCTGGGCTTGTTGGTCGCGCTGACGAGCTGGCGCGTGTGGTCGAGGCGTCGCTTGGCACCTGGCACCTGGCACCTGGCTCCAGCTGCAGCAGCAGCTAGTGCGGTACCTACAGTGGCTGTGCTCACCCTTCTTCCTGGGCTTGTTGGTCGCGCTGACGAGCTGGCGCGTGTGGTCGAGGCGTCGCTTGGCACCTGGCACCTGGCACCTGGCTCCAGCTGCAGCAACAGCTAGTGCGGTACTACAGTGGCTGTGCTCACCCTTCTTCCTGGGCTTGTTGGTCGCGCTGACGAGCTGGCGCGTGTGGTCGAGGCGTCGCTTGGCACCTGGCACCTGGCACCTGGCTCCAGCTGCAGCAGCAGCTAGTGCGGTACCTACAGTGGCTGTGCTCACCCTTCTTCCTGGGCTTGTTGGTCGCGCTGACGAGCTGGCGCGTGTGGTCGAGGCGTCGCTTGGCACCTGGCACCTGGCACCTGGCTCCAGCTGCAGCAGCAGCTAGTGCGGTACCTACAGTGGCTGTGCTCACCCTTCTTCCTGGGCTTGTTGGTCGCGCTGACGAGCTGGCGCGTGTGGTCGAGGCGTCGCTTGGCACCTGGCACCTGGCACCTGGCTCCAGCTGCAGCAGCAGCTAGTGCGGTACCTACAGTGGCTGTGCTCACCCTTCTTCCTGGGCTTGTTGGTCGCGCTGACGAGCTGGCGCGTGTGGTCGAGGCGTCGCTTGGCACCTGGCACCTGGCACCTGGCTCCAGCTGCAGCAGCAGCTAGTGCGGTACTACAGTGGCTGTGCTCACCCTTCTTCCTGGGCTTGTTGGTCGCGCTGACGAGCTGGCGCGTGTGGTCGAGGCGTCGCTTGGCACCTGGCACCTGGCTCCAGCTGCAGCAGCAGCTAGTGCGGTAGCTACAGTGGCTGTGCTCACCCTTCTTCCTGGGCTTGTTGGTCGCGCTGACGAGCTGGCGCGTGTGGTCGAGGCGTCGCTTGGCACCTGGCACCTGGCTCCAGCTGCAGCAGCAGCTAGTGCGGTACCTACAGTGGCTGTGCTCACCCTTCTTCCTGGGCTTGTTGGTCGCGCTGACGAGCTGGCGCGTGTGGTCGAGGCGTCGCTTGGCATGGCACCTGGCACCTGGCTCCAGCTGCAGCAACAGCTAGTGCGGTACCTACAGTGGCTGTGCTCACCCTTCTTCCTGGGCTTGTTGGTCGCGCTGACGAGCTGGCGCGTGTGGTCGAGGCGTCGCTTGGCACCTGCACTGGCACCTGGCTCCAGCTGCAGCAGCAGCTAGTGCGGTACCTACAGTGGCTGTGCTCACCCTTCTTCCTGGGCTTGTTGGTCGCGCTGACGAGCTGGCGCGTGTGGTCGAGGCGTCGCTTGGCACCTGGCACCTGGCACCTGGCTCCAGCTGCAGCAGCAGCTAGTGCGGTACCTACAGTGGCTGTGCTCACCCTTCTTCCTGGGCTTGTTGGTCGCGCTGACGAGCTGGCGCGTGTGGTCGAGGCGTCGCTTGGCACCTGGCACCTGGCACCTGGCTCCAGCTGCAGCAGCAGCTAGTGCGGTACTACAGTGGCTGTGCTCACCCTTCTTCCTGGGCTTGTTGGTCGCGCTGACGAGCTGGCGCGTGTGGTCGAGGCGTCGCTTGGCACCTGGCACCTGGCACCTGGCTCCAGCTGCAGCAGCAGCTAGTGCGGTACCTACAGTGGCTGTGCTCACCCTTCTTCCTGGGCTTGTTGGTCGCGCTGACGAGCTGGCGCGTGTGGTCGAGGCGTCGCTTGGCACCTGGCACCTGGCTCCAGCTGCAGCAGCAGCTAGTGCGGTAGCTACAGTGGCTGTGCTCACCCTTCTTCCTGGGCTTGTTGGTCGCGCTGACGAGCTGGCGCGTGTGGTCGAGGCGTCGCTTGGCACCTGGCACCTGGCTCCAGCTGCAGCAGCAGCTAGTGCGGTAGCTACAGTGGCTGTGCTCACCCTTCTTCCTGGGCTTGTTGGTCGCGCTGACGAGCTGGCGCGTGTGGTCGAGGCGTCGCTTGGCACCTGGCACCTGGCTCCAGCTGCCAGCAGCAGCTAGTGCGGTACCTACAGTGGCTGTGCTCACCCTTCTTCCTGGGCTTGTTGGTCGCGCTGACGAGCTGGCGCGTGTGGGTCGAGGCGTCGCTTGGCACCTGGCACTGGTTCCAGCTGCAGCAGCAGCTAGTGCGGTAGCTACAGTGGCTGTGCTCACCCTTCTTCCTGGGCTTGTTGGTCGCGCTGACGAGCTGGCGCGTGTGGTCGAGGCGTCGCTTGGCACCTGGCACCTGGCTCCAGCTGCAGCAGCAGCTAGTGCGGTACCTACAGTGGCTGTGCTCACCCTTCTTCCTGGGCTTGTTGGTCGCGCTGACGAGCTGGCGCGTGTGGTCGAGGCGTCGCTTGGCACCTGGCACCTGGCTCCAGCTGCAGCAGCAGCTAGTGCGGTAGCTACAGTGGCTGTGCTCACCCTTCTTCCTGGGCTTGTTGGTCGCGCTGACGAGCTGGCGCGGTGTGGTCGAGGCGTCGCTTGGCACCTGGCACCTGGCCTCCAGCTGCAGCAGCAGCTAGTGCGGTAGCTACAGTGGCTGTGCTCACCCTTCTTCCTGGGCTGTTGGTCGGCGCTGACGAGCTGGCGCGTGTGGTCGAGGGCGTCGCTTGGCACCTGGCACCTGGCTCCAGCTGCAGCAGCAGCTAGTGCGGTAGCTACAGTGGCTGTGCTCACCCTTCTTCCTGGGCTTGTTGGTCGCGCTGAC
>NW_020800082.1:0-12945 GCF_003590095.1 Trichoplusia ni
TTTTTGTCATAGATAGAGGATAGCGTGAATGCGTGATTGTGATTTTTTTATATATAAGCATACCATTACTCATACTCATGGGTACTTCTGATGATCAGTATAAGCATCTAGTATAAAATATGAAGTTAGTAGCTACGAACTTCAGATTTTCATAAATGCGCATAGAGAGAGTTACATAATTTAAAACAAAACTAAAATACGTAATTAAAATATTTCTATTTTTTTTATAAAACAACTGTTTTTAATTTTGAAATTAGACTTTCGATTTTTGTTCATAATCAGTGTCTCGTTTACACGCTATCCCACTCGCCTGTAACCACAGTAACTATGTTAGTATTTACATAGTTACTCTCTTATAGCGCGCTCCAGTAAAATAAGTCTATAATCTATTCGCCATCAATCACTTGGGTAGTATGTAAAAACGCGATAATACTCTGTACTTTATTAATGTAATCATGTGGTACATTTCTATTAGACATTAATCTGGCAAGGCGTCTGCTCGTTGGGCCTGCCTAACTATGTTTTAATTACGTACTACGAGCGAAACGGCTGAATGTTAATAATAATTACAGGGATCGCACCGCCCGTGCCTCGTTTGGACTACGGTCATGTTGGACAGTAAACGAGCGAGTTTACTAAGCTTTATCAACTGTTTAGCGATTTTTGCTTTAAATGGAAAGAGTTATCTCGTGTCGGAACAACTACTTAAAGTAATGTAAAGTAGTAGAAGAGCCTGAGAGTTCAATAACATTTATCAGCTTGATTTTGAGCCTACATTATTATATGATCATTACTATAATATCGATTCCAATTCAAATTAACAGCTACCTATTAACTCATGGGGGTTCTGTATGTTTGGGTTTAATTAACTAAAAAGCCACTAGATAAAACTTTGACATTTATTTTTTCAGGGCAAAGGCCTTCAATTCTTCCATTCCACCCAATCTAATGCTTCTGATCGTTAGTTGCAGTATTCCTTTAGTCGGTCTTTCCATCTCATCCAAAATCCTCCTCGCCACTCAACCAAATAACTGTAACTAAATCCCACCACTCTCCTGGCAAGTGAATACCACAGACTCGGTTCAAACGAAGCACGACAGGGGCGTATTGACGCCTCGGCTTACAACTTACGATTCCTGGTTGAGTTGTAATCGTAATTAGTGAGGAAATTAGCCCCGGAGTGATGTTCGTACCTCTTTAATTAGTCATTAAACGTGAGACGTAACACGTTAGATTATAAACTAATTATCGTTTAGCATTCATTCGCTTTCGGGGAACTAGAGATTGATGCGACTCGAATAAGTTGATTAACATGTATTGCGTAATATTTACGATGCATGTTTTTTTATTCATAAATGAAATAACGTTTATTTCCTTTTCTGCGTGGTTGTTGTCGGTCCCACAACTCGTGAGCCGTAATATCCACTCGGTTGATTCCATTTCAAAGGTGACGAGGAAGGCCCCGAATCACTATGGATGCGCATAATCAAATCCAGGTATAGAATAGAAATGATGCCTTTATCCTGCAGAGGAACATTGACAATATATTTACAAAGAACTAAAACGTGATTTATAAGTTTTGTTTATTGAAATTATTCATTTGTTTTATTACACAACATTGCATATCAATCTGCTTACAGTAAATAAATGAAAATTGACTAAAATAATTAGATCACGTGGAAAGCTGAACTAGTATTAATAAACAACCGCAAGATTTTGATTCAAATATCAATTCTACAGTATCTATTTCTATAGATATCTACCTATTTTCAAATCTGCTGCACCGCTTCCTTAGATCCTAATTCCTAACCTACACTATGAGCCCTTATCTTTAAAGAAACATCATATTCAACAACAATTTGATTCGAGCGCCATTGTTATTAAGTTAACAGGCAACACCTACCTGCGTGGGCGCACCTATACATCACACATGATTTACCAGTAAAGCAACTACCTAACGACACTCATATACAATGGAATTATACGAGCCAAGTCAAAATAATAAGTAAATTAATGTAGGTATGAGTACATATTGTATACTAGCTGTTGCCCGCGACTTCGTCCGCGTGGTTAGAAGATATAAGTTAGGAATTTATGAACGGAAGCCCTCGATGATGGCTGTTTTTTCCACATTTTCCATTGTATCTTCGCTCCTATTAGTCACAGCGTGATGGTATATAGCCTAAAACCTTCCTCAATGAATGATCTATTCAACACAAAAAGATATTTTCAATTTGAACCAGTAGTTCCTGAGATTAGCGCGTTCAAACAAACAAACAAACTCTTCAGCTTTATATATTAGTATATATTAGTATAGAGATAAATCATACTTGCGTATTTATAAGTAGGTTGTATATTGATACGTGAAGGTTGAGCTTCTGTGTTTATTGACCCCAATTTGGCAATGGCTTGAAGATATATGATATGAATGAAATAGGTTTTATTACCTACCTTTATACGCTGTATTTGGTCATATTATGGGGTATGCTGTTAATGCTATACGGAGGAACGAGAATCATGTGGTGAGGAAGGCGTTGAGCATGGATGTGGATGGATATAGGGGAAGAGGACGACTAAAGAAACTATGGATGGATTGTATGAAAGGTGATAGGTGCAAAGGATGTATCCTGAAATGTTTCTTGAGATGACGTCAGACAGAAAGGTATGGAAGAAGAAATGTTGTGCCGACCCCAAATAATAATTGGGATAAGGGCAGGGGAATGATGATACACTGTATTTCGTCCTAATAAGTGCTGTATTGGTAAACCTTCTTTGTACTGGGGTTTCATAATCAGCTGTCAAATTTAATGCTTAGGCTAACTAAAGAAGTTCGATCCCTGTTTAGGACAAGCGTTTGTGCGAATGGTGAGCCTGCATGAATATTAAAATTTACTGCTGTCTGCTGGAGTCGTTAAATGTTGTAAGACTTTTAGTACACGGAGATCCAGTACGTTTGATATAATTAGATATCAGTACAATATCATATGGGTTCATTCAGTTGCATTGAAATGATAATAGGTAAAAAAATATACGCTACACAAAGGGCATTCATAAGGCAAACGCCTTAAATGGTAAGTTGGTAGAGAACAATAGACTTTAATATAACAAGTAATCGTCCATTTTCAGTATAGTTTTTGAAGTTTTTTATTTTTATTTTATTCAACTTAGTCAAATATTATCTCCCTATTCAACAACTAACGTACTAGGTACGAGGCAACTCTGTAACCATCCATTTCCCGTACAAAATAACAGAATAATATGACGCTCGTACAGAACTCTGAAGACGTGTAAATTATCTCATTGCCATCGACAGCACTAGCTCCACGAGCCACACCCACAGCGAACCACAGGTGAAAATACAGCTAAACGAGCAAACGGCACATAATAAACCCGTACAAAACGCCTATGAATTATCAAATAACTCAAAATGTACAACAGGCGGCAATTTGTGGGTCTCACGACCGCGTCAAAGTGTGATATTAAGGTAATTTATAACGTCTAACTATACCGGATAGTCTCACTAGTGGGCTAATAACAAGTGGGCTATATCAATAAAAGCTATTAGCATCGATCGGAGTAAGTAGCTGTCCCACAGTGTTACGTTAAATTGAGTTAAAACGGTGTAATAACACGTCGTGGATGCCGCGAGCCGGCCCGGACAGCCGGACAAGTCGCACCGACTGACCGGGAGCGGTACTTGCTACATATAATGCGATAATGACGACCAAATGCGATACAACAGTTTTCAGTTTAATGCAGACATTTCAAGTGGTAAGTAACTCGCTGTATTTACGCGTAAGGGGTACCGTCCAAATGACGATGAAACCCTTAATAGAGTAATTAACTGATGGCATGTAGGTACATATTGGTATTTTCTTTCTTCACTTTCGGAATAATTCATTTAAAATTAATAATAATTCCTATAAACCTTAACCAATCTACAACTGTCAGGTAATCTTATTTTATGCATTAGGTAAGGCCTTTATGCATTTATTTTACTCTTTATTTTACTAAAATCTCTCTCCTCTTTAAATTAGATAATTATTTTTTATTTATTATGATAAAAATACACTTTGGTCCAGTTTCTAAATACTCTATAGCAAGCAAAGGGAAAGCTCATTTTTAGAATTTACTGTGGTTACATATTATCTGAAATGGTTATCTGTCAAATTCAGAATTGGTAAATAACAATAAAATTTGTAAGTTGCAATAAATATATTTGGAGCTGTGAATGTGTGTGAAATGTGAAATTTCATCAACGAAAACATTGTCGCTTTTTTATTTATCAACTTACAAATATTTGCATAAAGAAAAATGTACTAAAGATCTAAAATCTTTCATTCAATTCCATTCATTACTGACCAAAGATAAAACCCGCTCACTATTTCAATTTGCCGCCCTCGTAAGTCCATACTTAAGTCTCTCCTGAGTCTACCAGCCATTTAAAGGCGAGATATCCAACCTCTTTGATATTAAAATGTCGTAATGTAAAATCGATCGACTGCTAAAGCAATTGCTTCACTAATTATACCTTAAGCGAACAAATTGAACGCACGACTGTAGCTCTTAGTCATAAGTTCATAACTACATATTTTTCTTGTTATAGGTCCTGTACTAATCTAGCTTGCAGAAGGGATAGGCAACATTGTGATTGGACCAAAAGCGTTAATTTTTTAGGCAAAGGATATGAATGATTTTAATAAATGAAATTTAATCGATTTCTTTCGGAGAAAAAATCGCAACAGCCATACAAGTGGAGAGGAATAATACACAGCATTTTACCATTCGATTTGTTTCTACATTATTTGCCTTAAACTTTGAGATTCCTGAAAGGCATCAAACACACTGTCCGTACCAATTTATATGTTGCCTAAGCATTGAAATAGAGTGCTATTACAAAAAAGGAGGTGATTTTTAAACGGCTTAACTCATGTTTCGCAGCCTGCGAGCTGTACGAACAAGTGAAATCCAAGTTCTCTAAAAACCAAGATACACCTTCACCTGAAAAGGTTTACCTACTATTGGTATTTATCAAAACTTTCACGATGAAAAATCAAGTAAATTTTATACTTAGTCATAAATTAAATCGTAACTATTTTATTTTAAAGCTTTTAAAATTAACTACAATAATATAATTACACGATAATTTTATTTGTAGACTCAAACGTCGACGTTATGTTATAAATTCTGGTTAACAGTGAAAGTCATCTGAATAAAGCTAATGCGATACTGGACCTTCCTCAACGCTTTGCAGTAACCAGCTACTAGTTACTTAACTGTGATATAACAGCTCAGTACCAAAGACCTAACGTTGCCCACTTATTTCTTATTTACGATGTATGGAAGAGAAATCGCTGTTGATTTGACACTGAGGCACGACAAAGGTTTAAGACGTGGTTACCGGGAAATGCTGCGTTCACGCTACACGGTGTAGCCACAACCCACTGTGCATGATTTGCGGGTTCGATTCCCGCTTAGCACAAACATTTTTATGATCCATGAAGGTTTGTTTTGAGTCTGAGTGTCTTTTGCATGTGACTTAAATTTTTGTGAAACCCCCCGCGATACAATGATACCTTATAGTTGGGAAAAACTTCTACGGGGTCGCACCACGTATACCTTATCAAATTTATCGTTTGAGCAAGCAGATAACAAAAAAAGTGGAAAGCCGTCGTTAAAATTTCGAACGCAAAAAATTGGCGAATAATTAGTGACGTAAAGAGCATTCACCTACATAAAAATTGGTTAGGTTAGGTTAGGAAAGATATATAGAAAGATATATTATCACATTATACATACGAGTAAGTTGAAACTATAAAAGAAATATTCTCCATAGACATATTAACGTGACCAAGAGACCATAACAATTCAATTTTAGAGTTCCGTACTCGAAAGGTCGATGGAACCTTTTCACTAAGGCTCCGCTGTCTGTCGGTCTGTCACTAGGATGTATCTCATAGATCGTGATAGATAGGTGATAGAAATTTTGTTCTTTTAGCCTATTTAAACGAAACCCTCAGTCACGTGACCAGTCTGTTGTAGCACTGACCTTATCGTGACGGAATACAGCCTGACGCAGTTGCGGCCTTTAGGAGATAGCGGCCCGTGATTGACTCAACAAAAACAATAAACTTACGCGTCATGTTACTTTCAATTCGAGATCTATTTTCTTTTGTACGCACGTTAACTACTTTCGGTTTCGTTAAGTGTCAGCTAAGAATTAAGATTCTGTGATTTACCTGGTTACTGGTATCTGATACCGTTAAAATACCGATTATTTTTAAGAAATAAAAGTATTCAGTATCTATATATATAAAAATCAATGCCACTTTTCGTTGTAATTCCATAACTCAAGAACGGGCTCACCTATCCAAACCAAATGCTTAGGATTTGGTCGGCATATTTAGTAGATGGTTTATGTGAAGTTTGCACAAAATCGGTCGAGCGGTTCCTCATTTGTCACATTTTTTGTAATAAATGAATTCAATAGAAACTTTTTTCACAGAAACTTTTTTGAAGTTTTGTTGACAGGACAAGCACGTTGTTATGTCATTCATGCCGTCAATTCATTTTGGACGTGGTTTGATTAAATCATATTATCAGCGATAAATTTCTTTTCACATAATTGCATTTGCAGTGCATTCATACAAACGGTGAGTCCTGAATTTATGTATACTTTTCTAAGTTGCCGTATATGATTTCACATGGCATCATATGCGACAGCTTCTTGGGAATTTGTTTTTTTTTTTGTTCTAATTTTTTTTTTTCGATTTTTAAGCGAAAACATATGTGCATACGGGAAAAATGCCACCAGCCAGACGAGCAAATATAGGTCGGCGAACGCGTAATGCAAATGATGTGGCATTACTAAGACGATCACAGACTGCAGATGAACGCGCACAAGCTAATGCATCGCAGCGTGAACGTAATGCACGCAATAGATTTGTTAACCCAGTACCTGTACTGAATCTTGCACGGCCATCACGAATACGTCGTGCTGTTTTGGCTGAAATGATGCGTGCTGCTTTTAATTACAACAGTCAGATCTATATATATAAAAATGAAACCCGTTTCGCGTTGTCATGGCATCACGTGTGAACGGCTGAACCGATTTCGATAATTCTTTTTTTTAAATGTTTGTGGAAGTCCAAGGATGGTTCTTACGGAAAAACATATTAAGAAAATCTCTCAGAAATATTGAAAAGTATACATTTAATTTTGCATATTTTAAAAAACGCGCGTTACGAATGTCATTTTTTTTTTTTTACGAATGTCAACGTCATTCACAGCCATAGACTATATTAAAAGAGCATCGTTTGTTCGGAAACGTGGTTACTTATTAAGTTTGTTCGGAAACGTGGTTACTTAATTAAATTCTATTGCACTATTTTATAATTTTTTGAAAATAATACGAATAGTAAACCTATACAAATTTCGCATATCCTATTTAGTAATCTGTGGTAGTATCTGTTTCCCTAACTTGACATTGGCGTAATTGGCGAATGGCTGAACAGCCAAGCCAGTTAAAAAAAAAAACTGTGGTAATCTGTGGCATCACATCCATAACCGCTTTCTAAGTTTTTGATAGTTTTTTTTTTTAACTGGCTTGGCTGTTCAGCCATTCGCCAATGACGCCAATGTCAAGTTAGGGAAACAGATACTACCACAGATTACTAAATAGGATATGCGAAATTTGTATAGGTTTACTATTCGTATTATTTTCAAAAAATTATAAAATAGTGCAATAGAATTTAATTAAGTAACCACGTTTCCGAACAAACTTAATAAGTAACCACGTTTCCGAACAAACGATGCTCTTTTAATATAGTCTATGGCTGTGAATGACGTTGACATTCGTAAAAAAAAAAAATGACATTCGTAACGCGCGTTTTTTAAAATATGCAAAATTAAATGTATACTTTTCAATATTTCTGAGAGATTTTCTTAATATGTTTTTTCCGTAAGAACCATCCTTGGACTTCCACAAACATTTAAAAAAAAGAATTATCGAAATCGGTTCAGCCGTTCACACGTGATGCCATGACAACGCGAAACGGGTTTCATTTTTATATATATAGATCTGACTGTTGTAATTAAAAGCAGCACGCATCATTTCAGCCAAAACAGCACGACGTATTCGTGATGGCCGTGCAAGATTCAGTACAGGTACTGGGTTAACAAATCTATTGCGTGCATTACGTTCACGCTGCGATGCATTAGCTTGTGCGCGTTCATCTGCAGTCTGTGATCGTCTTAGTAATGCCACATCATTTGCATTACGCGTTCGCCGACCTATATTTGCTCGTCTGGCTGGTGGCATTTTTCCCGTATGCACATATGTTTTCGCTTAAAAATCGAAAAAAAAAATTAGAACAAAAAAAAAAACAAATTCCCAAGAAGCTGTCGCATATGATGCCATGTGAAATCATATACGGCAACTTAGAAAAGTATACATAAATTCAGGACTCACCGTTTGTATGAATGCACTGCAAATGCAATTATGTGAAAAGAAATTTATCGCTGATAATATGATTTAATCAAACCACGTCCAAAATGAATTGACGGCATGAATGACATAACAACGTGCTTGTCCTGTCAACAAAACTTCAAAAAGTTTCTGTGAAAAAAGTTTCTATTGAATTCATTTATTACAAAAAATGTGACAAATGAGGAACCGCTCGACCGATTTTGTGCAAACTTCACATAAACCATCTACTAAATATGCCGACCAAATCCTAAGCATTTGGTTTGGATAGGTGAGCCCGTTCTTGAGTTATGGAATTACAACGAAAAGTGGCATTGATTTTTATATATATAGATACTGAATACTTTTATTTCTTAAAAATAATCGGTATTTTAACGGTATCAGATACCAGTAACCAGGTAAATCACAGAATCTTAATTCTTAGCTGACACTTAACGAAACCGAAAGTAGTTAACGTGCGTACAAAAAGAAAATAGATCTCGAATTGAAAGTAACATGACGCGTAAGTTTATTGTTTTTGTTGAGTCAATCACGGGGCCGCTATCTCCTAAAGGCCGCAACTGCGTCAGGCTGTATTCCGTCACGATAAGGTCAGTGCTACAACAGACTGGTCACGTGACTGAGGGTTTCGTTTAAATAGGCTAAAAGAACAAAATTTCTATCACCTATCTATCACGATCTATGAGATACATCCTAGTGACAGACCGACAGACAGCGGAGCCTTAGTGAAAAGGTTCCATCGACCTTTCGAGTACGGAACTCTAAAATTGAATTGGTTATGGTCTCTTGGTCACGTTAATATGTCTATGGAGAATATTTCTTTTATAGTTTCAACTTACTCGTATGTATAATGTGATAATATATCTTTCTATATATCTTTCCTAACCTAACCTAACCAATTTTTATGTAGGTGAATGCTCTTTACGTCACTAATTATTCGCCAATTTTTTGCGTTCGAAATTTTAACGACGGCTTTCCACTTTTTTTTGTTATCTGCTTGCTCAAACGATAAATTTGATAAGGTATACGTGGTGCGACCCCGTAGAAGTTTTTCCCAACTATAAGGTATCATTGTATCGCGGGGGGGTTTCACAAAAATTTAAGTCACATGCAAAAGACACTCAGACTCAAAACAAACCTTCATGGATCATAAAAATGTTTGTGCTAAGCGGGAATCGAACCCGCAAATCATGCACAGTGGGTTGTGGCTACACCGTGTAGCGTGAACGCAGCATTTCCCGGTAACCACGTCTTAAACCTTTGTCGTGCCTCAGTGTCAAATCAACAGCGATTTCTCTTCCATACATCGTAAATAAGAAATAAGTGGGCAACGTTAGGTCTTTGGTACTGAGCTGTTATATCACAGTTAAGTAACTAGTAGCTGGTTACTGCAAAGCGTTGAGGAAGGTCCAGTATCGCATTAGCTTTATTCAGATGACTTTCACTGTTAACCAGAATTTATAACATAACGTCGACGTTTGAGTCTACAAATAAAATTATCGTGTAATTATATTATTGTAGTTAATTTTAAAAGCTTTAAATAAATAGTTACGATTAATTTATGACTAAGTATAAAATTTACTTGATTTTTCATCGTGAAAGTTTTGATAAATACCAATAGTAGGTAAACCTTTTCAGGTGAAGGTGTATCTTGGTTTTTAGAGAACTTGGATTTCACTTGTTCGTACAGCTCGCAGGCTGCGAAACATGAGTTAAGCCGTTTAAAAATCACCTCCTTTTTTGTAATAGCACTCTATTTCAATGCTTAGGCAACATATAAATTGGTACGGACAGTGTGTTTGATGCCTTTCAGGAATCTCAAAGTTTAAGGCAAATAATGTAGAAACAAATCGAATGGTAAAATGCTGTGTATTATTCCTCTCCACTTGTATGGCTGTTGCGATTTTTTCTCGAAAGAAATCGATTAAATTTCATTTATTAAAATCATTCATATCCTTTGCCTAAAAAAATTAACGCTTTTGGTCCAATCACAATGTTGCCTATCCCTTCTGCAAGCTAGATTAGTACAGGACCTATAACAAGAAAAATATGTAGTTATGAACTTATGACTAAGAGCTACAGTCGTGCGTTCAATTTGTTCGCTTAAGGTATAATTAGTGAAGCAATTGCTTTAGCAGTCGATCGATTTTACATTACGACATTTTAATATCAAAGAGGTTGGATATCTCGCCTTTAAATGGCTGGTAGACTCAGGAGAGACTTAAGTATGGACTTACGAGGGCGGCAAATTGAAATAGTGAGCGGGTTTTATCTTTGGTCAGTAATGAATGGAATTGAATGAAAGATTTTAGATCTTTAGTACATTTTTCTTTATGCAAATATTTGTAAGTTGATAAATAAAAAAGCGACAATGTTTTCGTTGATGAAATTTCACATTTCACACACATTCACAGCTCCAAATATATTTATTGCAACTTACAAATTTTATTGTTATTTACCAATTCTGAATTTGACAGATAACCATTTCAGATAATATGTAACCACAGTAAATTCTAAAAATGAGCTTTCCCTTTGCTTGCTATAGAGTATTTAGAAACTGGACCAAAGTGTATTTTTATCATAATAAATAAAAATAATTATCTAATTTAAAGAGGAGAGAGATTTTAGTAAAATAAAGAGTAAAATAAATGCATAAAGGCCTTACCTAATGCATAAAATAAGATTACCTGACAGTTGTAGATTGGTTAAGGTTTATAGGAATTATTATTTAATTTTAAATGAATTATTCCGAAAGTGAAGAAAGAAAATACCAATATGTACCTACATGCCATCAGTTAATTACTCTATTAAGGGTTTCATCGTCATTTGGACGGTACCCCTTACGCGTAAATACAGCGAGTTACTTACCACTTGAAATGTCTGCATTAAACTGAAAACTGTTGTATCGCATTTGGTCGTCATTATCGCATTATATGTAGCAAGTACCGCTCCCGGTCAGTCGGTGCGACTTGTCCGGCTGTCCGGGCCGGCTCGCGGCATCCACGACGTGTTATTACACCGTTTTAACTCAATTTAACGTAACACTGTGGGACAGCTACTTACTCCGATCGATGCTAATAGCTTTTATTGATATAGCCCACTTGTTATTAGCCCACTAGTGAGACTATCCGGTATAGTTAGACGTTATAAATTACCTTAATATCACACTTTGACGCGGTCGTGAGACCCACAAATTGCCGCCTGTTGTACATTTTGAGTTATTTGATAATTCATAGGCGTTTTGTACGGGTTTATTATGTGCCGTTTGCTCGTTTAGCTGTATTTTCACCTGTGGTTCGCTGTGGGTGTGGCTCGTGGAGCTAGTGCTGTCGATGGCAATGAGATAATTTACACGTCTTCAGAGTTCTGTACGAGCGTCATATTATTCTGTTATTTTGTACGGGAAATGGATGGTTACAGAGTTGCCTCGTACCTAGTACGTTAGTTGTTGAATAGGGAGATAATATTTGACTAAGTTGAATAAAATAAAAATAAAAAACTTCAAAAACTATACTGAAAATGGACGATTACTTGTTATATTAAAGTCTATTGTTCTCTACCAACTTACCATTTAAGGCGTTTGCCTTATGAATGCCCTTTGTGTAGCGTATATTTTTTTACCTATTATCATTTCAATGCAACTGAATGAACCCATATGATATTGTACTGATATCTAATTATATCAAACGTACTGGATCTCCGTGTACTAAAAGTCTTACAACATTTAACGACTCCAGCAGACAGCAGTAAATTTTAATATTCATGCAGGCTCACCATTCGCACAAACGCTTGTCCTAAACAGGGATCGAACTTCTTTAGTTAGCCTAAGCATTAAATTTGACAGCTGATTATGAAACCCCAGTACAAAGAAGGTTTACCAATACAGCACTTATTAGGACGAAATACAGTGTATCATCATTCCCCTGCCCTTATCCCAATTATTATTTGGGGTCGGCACAACATTTCTTCTTCCATACCTTTCTGTCTGACGTCATCTCAAGAAACATTTCAGGATACATCCTTTGCACCTATCACCTTTCATACAATCCATCCATAGTTTCTTTAGTCGTCCTCTTCCCCTATATCCATCCACATCCATGCTCAACGCCTTCCTCACCACATGATTCTCGTTCCTCCGTATAGCATTAACAGCATACCCCATAATATGACCAAATACAGCGTATAAAGGTAGGTAATAAAACCTATTTCATTCATATCATATATCTTCAAGCCATTGCCAAATTGGGGTCATAAACACAGAAGCTCAACCTTCACGTATCAATATACAACCTACTTATAAATACGCAAGTATGATTTATCTCTATACTAATATATACTAATATATAAAGCTGAAGAGTTTGTTTGTTTTTTGAACGCGCTAATCTCAGGAACTACTGGTTCAAATTGAAAATATCTTTTTGTGTTGAATAGATCATTCATTGAGGAAGGTTTTAGGCTAT
>NW_020800083.1:0-28796 GCF_003590095.1 Trichoplusia ni
CAGACGAATGCGGTCTACGATGCCCTAAAGATGTCCCATCACCGCGCAGTTCCAGCTGCGGAGACGCAAAAACGAGCAGGCTTTTGGAACAAAAAAGCTTGGAAGAAGATATCTGGGTTTTCTAGTTCTAACAGCATCAACAAAGCCGGGCTTACTGGTAAGTTTTTCATATTTTGAACACACAAACATTTTTCAGTCTTCTTTAATGCATGCAAACTACAATAGCTGTTAATAGAACTTTATTTAATGAGTTTATTACTTCTGTATTTAGCTCAAACTAAACTTAAAACATAAAGCACATACTCAAAACATTCGTCGTCGCCCCTTAGGACGTATCACGAAACACAACGTAGTCATAAATCCAGTACAGAATGCTTAAAGTATAGAGTTTCATTCTGCCATAAAACGTGAATGAATACTAGCGGTATCAAGTCATGAAAACCCTGAGAGGATCATTCCTTTTTTTTTATTTGGCCCGCTTTCGTCCGCCCATAGGCGTTTTTCAGATGGACGCGCGCGCGTGGCTCTATGTTTGTTGTTTCATTTTGGTTTAGTTGTTTGTTTTGTTAACGGTGCGGCGTTTTGCATTGCAGGTCTGCTCGTTAGGTACACTTTCCGGCGTAAGTCCGGCTCGCAGGGCTCTCAGGGCAAGCGGCGTGCCGAGCCCGTCAAATGCGATGCGTGCCTCTCACAGCGATGTTAGCCGCTCTATGGTAAGGCTCTCCGCCACACACATGCCACTTTGCTGGCAGATAGTACACTGGCTTCTTCATATAATTAGCTGGACATATACTAACATTCGATTAAATATACTTTCTACTAATAACAACTATATTCATGCAATTATAGAATTGGAAGTGCGCGTCCATATCATAGTTTGTCTCTTATTGAGATTTCAATCAATTTTATTTTTCTTTTATTTCGCAACCATACACAGCACAGTCATACACATAACAATCTTATTTTATACAAACAAAACTATTTAAAATATAAAGGTACAGCAGATAGAACCGGCCAGGTCAGAAACGATTAACGAAGTCGATATAAAGTTCCCTCATTAAGGTATCGTAGATATTACTTCTGCTAACTTCGACTTAAGATAAGTATTGTTCCGCAAGAGCCGAGACAATAGCGTGCGCTACCACTTAATTAAACCTCCTCGATACGATATAAACTATGAACAAGCGGAAAGTTTCCCTTTAATCCTCCAAGACAAACGTTCATTAAAAGAATATACAATTTAAAACCGTTCACATTGAAATGTCTTGGTTGCAGATGACGCGGTTAGGCCAAGCAGAGCTAAATCCAGAACAGCCACTATACCGTACAGGTTAATGATACTACTTATTACATAGGGACCATCTCCAACGGCGAGTGTCTTGCGATATTTCGGACTAGAATATCAGTTTGTAACGGAGTGCCGAAGTTTTACCGTGTTCGCAACAGGTTGCCAGAGGCGGCTAGGTTTAAGGATTGTTTTAATCGAGTTTTGTCCATTCGTCGGAGGTGTGATGACTCTCAGTCGTCGTTCACACGCAGTTTAAACGTTTCGTTTCGCAGCGGGCGCGCAGCGTATCGTCACAGAGAATAGTTTTGTGCTACAATGAGACACCCGCCCGTGGAAACTGTCCCTCACTTATCATCCCTTGACTTATAAATTTATTAATATACTAATCTAATATCTAACTGCATTTATTCTCATCTTTTTAACAAACTAACCTCAAACTTGTACCAGAATTTTCTTGTAATTTTAATAAAGTTTCCTTGTTACAGCTACTCCAACGGAAAACTGGTGGTGCCGCTGGATTCCCTAGCACAGAGCTGAGGGGCCAGTCCCCCTCGGCATTCCCGCCTCCAACTCCTCAGAGGGACTCCTCAACACCGCAGGCCAGCGGTAGACACCACCAGTGACGTAGTTCGACAACGAGCTAAGAACCATTGTGTTACTTGAAACGTTTAAAGAAACATTCCATTTTACTTCAACAATAGGTACGAGTATCGTTAATGCCACCTCAGCTAGTCTCAAAGACAAACTGTTCTTAGGTGTACCCAGTGTAAATATAGTGAACGGACATTCAAATAATACTGTAGGAGAAACGGGGAGAGTATACGTTGAAGTGATAGAAAAGCCTAAATTAATTATTTGTATTGTTATAACGATCGTTTCATAGAAACGTAATGACTACATTGTTGTTACTTATCAATTTTTAGTAGTTAATAGGTACATGAAAAGGCTGACAAAGTTGAAGAATCTGATTTTGTACATGATATGAGCTGCCATCTTAGCTAATATTTTAATTTTGTCTACCAATTTGGAATTTATCTGCGACATTTTCTATATCACAAATATTTGATAGTACATCGATATAATTCAATCTAAGTAAAATTCGTTCTAAAATGCTACAGATTTTGCCCAAACCATGGTGCTTGACATAACATTACAGTGACATCTTTCACTATTCTCACTACAAGCATTGTCGTGTAAATACGATTTCATGAGCCGAGCTACAAAAAATTGTAAGGTCCAATCTATTTATTTCAACATAAATATAATAACGTGTAAAATTTTGTTTAATAAATGTTTTAAACGTTAATCACATTCGGTAAATATTGTTAATAATTGTTAGTACATAGTTGTATATTTGTAAATACATGCGAAAAACATGGTGCACTACTTTGTTTATAATTTATGTAAATAGATATAAATGTACCTATACAGTCACAGTCGTAATGCTTTTATAATATTTTAAATGCAATCGTCGTACTTGAGTGTCACTTTGAATAAATGAAAAAAAAAATGTCAAATATCGAATTTGTTTTGTATTTATTGTGGGATGTATCTCATGTGGTATATTGGTGTTGGAATACATGCCTTTCGTAGTATTTTGGTATTAAGTCATTGATCCATTACGTTTACCGCCGCGGCGTGAACGTCGTTTGTATGCGGGCCGGCGGCAAATGGAGCGCCGGCATTACATGTACAGATTTGACATATGGGAATTACTATACGTGCTGATTACATACATAAATAAAATCTGCTTTCACTCTACGCCAGCCGTCAATATAAATGAGTCCGTAATGTGGATATCGATTCACTGATGTTATTTCTTGAAACTAATTGATTAGGGGCGATTTTAATACAGTCGCGTACATTTTTAAACAGTAATCATTGATTATCGATGGTAATAACTTTTATCAGCGCAGAGTGAACATATTTTGATTTATCCGTTTTCGTGAGACCAGAGCAATGTACATAGGTAGTGATATTGTATATTTTCTTTATATCAGTCAGTGGAGTCTGTCTTGTAACTAATATTATTCTAAACTCGACTGATACAACGTAAAATAATCTCAATGTTACATGAAATAATATTTCTTTAATTGTCTGTAATTTAGTGATCGTGTTCAAGTCAAAAGAGATTTTTATTAAATAAATTACAAAAAGTCTTTGATTTTTATTTCTTACTCTGAGAGTCCTTTTTAATACGTTTTATAATCTACGTAAAAAGTACTTACGAATGAAGATGGAATCTAAATCTAATTATAAAAATGTTTTACGTACAGACTACAAGTACCTAATGGGTAATACACATTATAACAATAACTTGCGATTTTCTTCAGCTTTTTAAGTCTACTATGAACACATAATGGTTACGCATACCTAACTATAATTAAGCATATGTACTCAAGTAGGTACATACAGCATACTCAGGCGAACACGACCTAATTTACCTACATTACCTACACGCTGCATTAAGTACCCAGCTGAGCGACTTCCTTATTTTTATTATAGATTATGCGATTGCTTATTCAGAAGCCCAAAAGCTTTCATCTCGCGAATCGAGAACAATCCCTAAAATTCACCACAATACCTTGAATGAGTATAAAATTTCGCCCCGCACAGTAGGGGACCAGGTCTCCTTTATGCCTCTCAACGGGTTAATTGTTTGATTGCCAATAAAAATAAAAAACAGAGCATACATACATACCCTTTGTTTTTGAATACATGCAGTATACAGCTGCTTGTTAAACGATGCTTTATTGAGGTACTAACGACCGAAGGTATGGTTTATTACATAGGTAACTATAATATATGCTCTGTGAATATTAGTAAAGAAAATTTTACCTTCCCTGGCGATTTTGCTGCCATTAGACGACGATGTAAAATAAACGGAACTTCTGCTTAACTTAAAAGATTTCGTAGAATATTTGAATTGAAATTACCGAGTCGAGTCGCAAACGTTAAGTACTTGCACGTCGCTATCGCATTAAGAAGCCATTGAAGCCAACAGTTCAGAAGTCGTTTTTACAAAGAAATCTAAAATTTTTGAATAAAAGATTTTTGTGCAAATACCTCAATCCTTAGCTAATCTACTTATCAATTGAATAGTGCAGTTAAAACAAAATGTCTGTAAACTATTATCTGAACTACTCCTGCAAATCTTAGACTTTAGACCACTCAGCCCGATTGTAAGAGAAAATTACAGCACTTATAAAATATCAGACGTCGATTTTAAGTCTAAGTACTTATTGATTAATTCTAAAGCGAGCCCAACCAGGGGCGTAACCTAACGCTTTTGAATTTTTGAACATTAATTAAACGAGTAAAAATGACATTCAACAAAAATATTTAATTGGATCTGGTGAGATATAAAAAATAACATGTATTTATGAAGTTTGGACGTAACTTATTTGGATTTATTGGACACATACGTCACTAACTAACAAAAGGAATTCCTACAATCGAAAGCGAGCTTTATTAATTCGTTATTCGTAACATCCAGTCGGTTTCAGTGTCGTCCAATTAATATCAATATAGCGTGCAGGGATTTGAGCATACCATACAGATGGCTGGCATTACACGTCTCGGATTGTTTGTACGAATGTTCGGCTCGATAAATTAGAGACAACAGTACCGCGTATCAAATGAATGCCGCATGTATTGACACGCCATATTGCTGGTGCCTTGATGGATGTACGGAAATCTGTTTGCTCTGCCGTATCGTTTGTTAGCTCTAATAATTGTCTGTCACGGATACGAGTTGCACACTTATCTTGTTTGTTTAATTGAAATGCCATTGTGACGGCTTTTATATAGATTTATAGTACCGCAGTTCGATGACGTGTCTGCTGGCAATATTCTGGTGCATGGATAGGTACTGCGTTTATTTATAGAACGTCTCGAACGATATAAGTTAGGTATTTATAGATTCAGAAAGTGGGTGGTTTTTGCAGTGATGACATAGTGGTGACCAAACTGAAAAACCCAAGATCGCAGGGCCGAATAATGCACGCACCAATTATTTTTGAACTTATGTGCGATTAGTAATGTAATTATACCTGAGAATTTTCAAAGAATATGTGTTCATTTTAATGACTTATGTTCTAAGACTAATTTTTATGCACATCAACCATACGAAAAAAAAATAACAAAAATCTTCTTTAACATTTATTTGCAGTTTTGATTTTAAGTAGCTGATATTTTCCGTCATGGCCGCCGAGCACCATCATCAACCTAATTATTAAGCAGTTCGCAGTTCACGGAAACTCCTAATTAACGACAAACATAAACAAGTACTCATTAAACACTAATCTCCTGAACAAGAAGGAACACCAGCGTTAAATAACCTTAAATATAATGGAGCATTAACATTAAACTGCTCCGCTTTGGCCCAAAAACCGCAACACGAAATTAATATAACAAAGTAGAGATAACTATGTATAATGAACGGGCTTGTAACAATAAACGCCCCCGGGCCTTGTTTTTGTTCGGGAATCCTCCGAGATAGGCACTATCTGGGCGGGGTAACTTGGCCTTAAGTAAACATTATCTGACTTGCGATAGTCCGACCTCACCCTCGCCTCTGGCCAAATTAGTTTTTAACACTAACATCAAAGTAGGCAATAACAATGTTCCGAAGTTGATGCGAGTTTCCAATTTGTTCTCCGATTGTTAGCTCAGCTTCACGATTAACATGTTTTCTTATTCTGTTTTATGGAATTTGGGAACAAAAGACAAATTAAGTTGTCTCATTCATTTGCAGTAATAAAAAAGGATCTTGTAAGGGTTGTAGAAATTACTGCACAGTCGTTAAAATGTAATGAGAGCTAGCTAAATCGTTGTCAGCACAAAAGTAATTTGCTCAAAGAACTGGCAGAGAATACCTCCTCTTTAAAGAAAAAATAAAAGACGTCTCGCTCTCCTTTCACGTCTTAAGCGTAAAAAAGCAACAGAGTTACCCCTATCGTACCAGTATACACAGTCACTCTGACTCGACTCAAATTTATTAACTTTTTGTAGTGAAATACATAGTAAACAAACTGACTGGCAGAGTACGAATCTTAACGTAATAGACTCAATTGTAAAAAAAAAACGCAAACAATAAAAAGACAATCTGACATATAGTATCTGTATATTTATTATAAAATTCGAATGTTTTGCTTGTTATCAAGACAGTTTAAATGCAACCTCCTTTCTTAATTAACAAATTTAGGTATCAAGAAACAAAAGCAATCGCTTGACAGCTGACCAAAATGACAGATGGTACACCGACTTCAAATCATCAAAGCGTAGTTCTGTTTACCCTCAAAAGATAAAAGAAAACAGTTGATAAACGTGATAAGGTACTATGAAGCTATCGTAGCATTATAAAGGGAATTAGGACAAAGTAAGTGTTGTTGGAGGCATTAAGTTATACTCGTAACAGGTGGTTGGTAATAACTGTTCATTTCTAAAGAGATGCTTAAGCTTAAATAATTTCAAAACCCGTTATGGTTTTAGCAATATATTTAAGGAATTAACAAATACAAATATTTTGTGTACCAACCCTTTTGGCAGTTAGGTAGTTGCCTAACGTGTATAATGACTTCATGGCTTAGTGTTCTCCTGAGGTCAATATTTTATGACTTCATTTAATTATGCTATGCTAAATTATAATAAAAATAGGAGCCGGATAGTTAGAGTTATTATTAATGATTTACTAAATCTCTAAGTATAAAGTTCCATGGGTGTCAATATAAGCCCATGTTAAAATCACATTTCCATCCCTATAAAACACTCTTCTTTACAAAATTGTTAAAACTTCAAAATCTGTTTGCCGAAAAACGCTTTCATTTTTAAAGTTACTCCAAGCGATATTTAGGTCAAAAATACACTCAACACCTTAAAAAGAAAACGTTATGGTTCATGAAAAAAGCGCATTGAAGACGTGACGTCATGAATACAGAATGTTGTTGATCATAATGGAAAAGTTTTAGTTCAGAGGAAGTACAACGGGCATGTTATTTTTCCTCTTAATAATGGAGTCACGTAATGAGTTCTAATGAAAATTGTTTCGCGACAACTGAATTTGGAAGCATTTTATTTCGTGTTAGGCACATCAAAGGAATCTAATTGAGACTTCTGACTGTTTACTTTACATGTAAGATCATTTCATCATTTCCCTGCCCTTATCCCAATTATTATTTGGGATCGGCGCAACTTGACTCCTTCTTCCATACCCTTCTATCTGAAGTCATCTCACAAGAAACACTCTTTGCAGCCATATCGTCTTTTGAACAATCCATCCATCGTCTAATTGCTCATCCTCTCCCCCTACATCCATGTTAGATGATGGAATGCTTCATATTAAATATATTAGGGTCCGGTGATGAGATGTCTATTCCAAGCCGCTTTTGTCCATATTGATTGATTGAGGGGTTCAAATATTATGCATGCGCATAAGTTAATTATTTACCTTAAGTGCAGCTTGCTTGGTAACTCCTGGGCAAAATTATATATCCAGGGGTTTCTATCCAATATAAGGCGACGAGGACGACCCGAACTAGATGCATACTACCTAGAACAAATTGACAGAAGAAGCAATATGCCAGATATAGCTGATCTACAGTGAGACAGTAAGTAACAGCTAAAAACGGCTAACAAATGAATGTTGTAGAGACCAACTTTATTTGTTAATATTCCGAATGCCAAAAAATACCTTCCTATACCTAAACAATAAAGCTGGGCCTAATTATAACCAAGGTTCATTATAAAGAAATCAGATATAATTCAGATTAAAACAGGTAGTAAACACAGGAACTAGGCCGAGATAAGTTGAAAAGCGTTCGTATGAAATTTTAATTGTACCGCAAAGAGATAGGGGCTTACACCGGGCTAAAAGTACTTTTCAGCTGAAATTTCGACAGTAAATTAAAATGTCCGTGGTACTTTAGTGTGCTTACGACGATCACATACATTACGTTGGCGCGTCGCGTCGTATGCAAATAAAATCGACACTGTTTCACAAATTCGCACGAATCAAAGTGATTTCTGAATGGCTTTTGAAGTGAATTGTGGGTTATCAGTCGTACAAAATGTTGACAGTGTTGAAGGAGAGATAATAGAGACATACTTTTTTCAGAGTAAGTACATACTTTATCACTACGTAATTAGGTATTAAGTAGTACATCAACACACATTGCCACCCAATAAATGCGATGAATACAAGTTCCTTCGCTGTTTGAAAAAGTTTTATTACCTTGCTGTCTTTTATTGTAACTATTATACTCATCATTAAAAGGTCTAAATTACCATATTATTATTATTATTTAGTCAAAAGTTTGTTTGTGAATGCCTTTTATTCTGACACGCTCAAACGCATTCACCAATCTGATATGGAGGCAGAAGCTGACACCTAAACTTTTTGTGCTATGATCGATGCCCACGCAAGCAAAGCCAGTCATAAACCACATAGTACATCTTAGTCCTAGATCGATTCTTATGTATCCAAAGTATGTAAGTATTACAAAAATCAATGCCGATATAACATTTATAAATGTTGTTTACCCCGCTTGCATAATAATGTAGCGAAGTTTTCTCGTCTGGAGCTTAGCTTATTAAGATTAACTTGTTAAAAGGAACGTGCTGTACGCTAATTAGTAAGTTCTTCGACTAGTTTTTGTTCTTACTCAGATTATCGTAGAACAGCAGAAATGTTTTGCTGTTTTCTTGGGTTCCGCACCATAAATATTAAATGGGACCAAATTATGTTGCTAGACAGGCGAAATTTTACAGATGATGTGTTTTATTAAAGTATCGGTTGATGCGACTTTTTTTTACCAGACGTAACAACAGCATAACATACATTTAGTACAAATCAAAACATAACATAGTTTCTCGTATGCATGCCTATTATAGGTACACACAACATAGGTACAGGTACTGAGGTTACAAAGATGGGTGATCCATTTTGTTTACAAGTCATTTTCCTTTTGCCTTTTTGTACGGAGCCTCTAATGTCGCGACTCGCATTTATTGGTTTCTTCGCAGTACTTTTTTCCTTTTCGAAATTAAAATAAATAAATAAGGTTTACTCATATTAATTGGCAGAAATGAAGAAGTAAAGTTTCTAAGTATTTACTTACTAACTGTAGACCGTGGCGCTGTCTCAATTAGACCGAGTAATTATTCCTGACGGCTACTCAGATAATCTTGGGAGGTATTATTATCCATAGACTTGAATAGAAGTCTCATGTTTATAGTAATTAAAGCTCGAATCGATTTGCTTAAAGAACAGCAGAAGAAGCAGACAGAAAAATGGCAAATCGTATAAGTAGTAATTTTTTATTGTGTCGTTAAGCATCAGGTGTAGTATGGTCAAAGATATCTCAACAGGGTAATTGTCATTTTCTTTTTATAATTCTGAATTGATCATGTGCTGTTGACTATCTATGTTCGGAATTTGAACTTAGGATGCTCTACAAAACAAGTAAAGTACTTTTACTTATCAGAAGTATCTAAAAAAACGAAGCAGTTATCCGTCTCGGCTATGTTCAAAATTTTAATCGATACCAAAAATAAATAATATATTCTTTACTTGAAGTAAAAATACTTTGGTAGAAGGTGATTATCACCTCTAGATACTAAAACAGCTAAGCACTCGATAACTGCAAGTCGAAAACAAATCACTTTATCGAGCATATTAAATCGCTGTCATAAAAACGTATGCATGTAGATAATGATAAAGTAAAGGTTTTACGGCTGGATGGGTTAATGGAAAAGCAAATTAAGAACGATAAAGATCCAAGATTTAATAGTGAAATAGCAACAATACATTGTGCTATCACCTCACATTACTTTATGGTACCTCGCAAACGCAAATTGCAACCGCAAGGTATCAATGTGCGCGTGCTTATGCATACAAATCTTGTATGTGTGTGTGTCGTGTTTGTCTGTATTTTATGGGGTTCTAAGGTAACACAATCAGTAGAGGTGTCACGGTCTTGTACGTTCGAGATTATTCGAAATTAATTGAGATTTCGTATTGGATATCTAAGTAATCGGTTCTCAAAGCAATTAGTGTGTCTCTTAGTTGTTTGTATGTTGTACAAAATTTATTGCGGCAAATAGTTCGGTATTTAGCCTTTTCTTGTGTATTTGAGCTTTTATTATTAGGTAAGAAGGTTATGACCATACAAAATGTTCATTAAAAGCGTCATGATGTTAAAAACCTTAAGAGAATTCTTTCGAAAAGACAAAAAGCACATTTTTCGTTTAGCCAAAAAAATTCGGCATGTTGGATTAAATACTCTACTTTACATAATTCTGGTTTCGTCTGCCTAATTAGGCAGCTACCCAAAAAAAGCTCTAAAATATACAGCAATCTAGGTCTTACTTTGTTCGTTTCATATTAATTTCGACCGAAATATAGGTACCCGCACGGTTTCGTATTAGTTCCAAATTAGGAGACACGATCAAATTCCTGCTGAAAATGAGGACGGCCTAAAATACAGGACATTTTTGCCTGTATTATGAACTCTTAAAGTACGTGTGGGAACGAGATGGTGCATTACCAAACATATATCGGTGTCTCGTTTCCGCAATGATAGCATTGATGTGAGTATATTTAAGTATGTGTGAGTATAAACAGGTATACTCTTTTAAGGGGAACAACATCGGCAGCAACAAATCATTAAAAGCCACCTTATCTGCTAAGACACAAAGTCGCTGTTAATTTGATAATATTGCTACTAATTCGCGGTGTATTGTACTGTGAGTAGACTCAGTAATTTCTATTTTTTTTATTATTGTTGATTAATTGTGTCACAATTTAATTTATTTGATTTACGTGTGTTTGTCACTGAACTCCACCATAATGGCTGGACCAATTTTTTTGTATGCCTTTATATGGTGACGTCCTGGCTGGTTCAGCCAAATTAGCTAGTAGTATAAAAATTTCAAACTTATTATACGAATTCAATAAATCGTCACCTCATTAATAAAATCTTTATTAATGAGGTTAAGGTAAACAATTCGTAATTAATCAATAATCATCAAAAATACAAAATAGGATTAAATTCAACAAATTAATTCCGTTTCGTTTAAAATTTAATTAAAATTAAGATGACCGCTGAAAATTCAACATATTATACTGTAACCACAAAATGTTTAACACAAAAACAATTTGCAACAAATAAATTATGGATAAATTCATTGCCGTTATTTAAATTGGGCCAATGAGCTTATTAAATGAGCCGCATTGTTTTAACGAATATTAAACCTACTCATTACGTCATCACTAATAGCCAACAGCATGATAAGCCATTGGTATTCACTGCAAAAAAATATACTAAACAAATATGAAAAATAATTCTATTTAATAAAAAATCTAACAAGGTATCTTGATTGCAAACTTTGGCTGTTTTATTGGGCATTTCGTAAGAAAAATAAACAAATTCCTGATTTGCAAATATAACCTGTACTGTAAAATTGAAAGCCTTCGACAGGATTCAATCTTGAGACTCCTGTAGACTGCGGGTAGCCCCGCACCAAAATAGCTAAAAACTTTAATTATTTTCCTAGATACCCAGACGTTATTAAATGAGAATGAGAGGCATTATGAACAGACAGCATAAAGAGTCAGTTAACATAATATTTTTTCAAAGTGAAACAATTAATATGCACGGTCATATTTCATATTCAATAACTTGTACTTACACTACATTACCCACCGAATAGTCTCAATAGTCAAACTCCGATTGCTACCACTCATATTTAATACTACGAGTATTTAAGTGATTTAGTGTGAACAAACTTCTATTGGTGACCGTACTAAACTTTGAAGGCGCGTTTACGATGATTAAACTGATTATTGGTCCTCAATTGTTTATGGATATATAGGTTTTCAATCGCGTGATAATTAGCGCCTAATCTATAACTACGGTAGCCTCTTAAACGTGAAACTTATTAACAAGTTACATTATTTTCCACTGCCAACAATTTAAATTTAGGTTTATTATTTTAATAAACCATTAATTTTAATGTACAAACACGAGTATGTGTAAATACACTAGTGTGGGCACCTAATATCTCTGACTTAGTAACACAGAAAACAGATCCATGTTTGAAATCGCAAAGTAATCTCACATTATGATGATTAAAATTACATGCTAACGTAATTCACAAGTTTGAGGAAACTCGGCCATTTTAAATGTAGATATTATGCTCGAAGTTGTGTACCCTGTAAACCCTTTGGATAATAAAAGCTTCGAAGTTAAGCCGCTAAATAATTCGAAGTCACAAACTGAAGATTAAGTAGCGTTGTTGTCATGAAAATATTTGGAGAAATTTATCTAGGTTATAAAAATTGTGAAGGTGGATGGTGGATGGTTAGCTGCATAGTTTTTCGGTCGCTAGGCATATTGCTGGCTGGCTGCCAGATCAAATACCAGCTCTCTAGCTAAGGCAGCGATGGAAGCTTGCCTTGGGGACCGAGCGACACTTAAATTTTAGATTTTTCCAACGTATTCGTGACGTGTTCCATAAAAGCATGAAGGTACCATCAAAGTGTATTTCAGCCATCTTGTTTTTATATCAAACCTCATTTCCTTACGTTATTTGATTTATTAAATTTACTGGGCATCAAACGTCCGTCAATGTTAATAGAGTTCAATTTGGAAAATATTATTTTTGGTAAGTACTTACGTTAGAACATTTGCCTACAACATCATTTTGGGAAACATTTTCTTTATAACGTATATTAAGTATTTTCGAACAAAAAACTATTAGAATAATTAATAATATAGCCTTCTTGAAATTAGTTGCCATGGTAACATCAGAATCAGGGTAAATAATAAGAATTATTCGGTTATACGGTTTTACAAAAATACAAATCACATGCACAAAGACACCCAGATTCAGACCAAGCATTCGTGTATCATACAAAAAATGCTTGCCACGTAGCGCACAGTGGGTTTGGTGTGGTGTCCTAAACCACTCGGCTATTGTGCAGTCAACAATCAGTCAACAATTATTTGTACTAAAACGACATTTCACCCGTTAAGGGCGACGGTAACATGCTAAACTACTTCAAAGCTCGGACGTAACATAACGAGTAAAGTCGCAGCACACAGTTAGTGAGCATGCACTAACTGAACGAACAAATAAGAGCGGACTAACTACGACAAATTCCTTGAAAACGTTCGATAATAGAACCGCATATGTTTGCATGTCATTAGCGCTGAACATAAAAGGAAAAAAAAACGTTTTAATTACAGAAACGGGAATTATAAATTTTGGTTTGCATATAGAGAAATGAGTTAGGTATTATATTTGAATCTAAGCTTTTACTAAGAGTGTTGTACTGAGATAGTATTTGGTATAAAACTATAAAGCCTCAAACACTTGTTGACATTGTGGAAGCCAGATGCCGTTACTGCACATAGCGCCGTTTCACTGTCATAACAGCAAGTTGAAGATCATAATAAGACATTTGAAAGAGGGTTCGATCCCCGTGTAGGACAATCATTTCTGCGATCCACGAATGCTGGTCTAAGTCTGGATCTCTTCGTGCATGTCACTTGAATTTTTGTGAACATTCAAGTCACGCGACACAAGGATTAAATTCTTTGAAGCGGGAGTCGTCTATAAAAAAAATAAGGAGCACACCTTTAATGTATCTTAATTACCACGACCAATTTACTCATAAGACGTATCTATCGACTATTATAAAGAAGAACACAGCTATCAATCTAAAACACTTTTAATTTAGAAAACATTAAAAGCTAGTCAGTCGTAAGAGGCATCTCATTAAGCGGGTCAAAAATAATCAATATGCTTTAATTACAACGTATAACTCATTAAGCTTCTTGTTCTCGATACATGTCCCAGTTTTTATAGTAAACTAGCTGTTGCTCCCGACTTTGTCCGCGTGGTTAGAAGATATAAGTAAGGAATTTTTGAGCGAAAGCCCTCCAAGATGAATATTTTTCCCAGTTTTTGGCACATTTTCCATTGTATCTTCGCTCCTATTAGTCGCAGCGTGATGTCATATAAGCCTTCCTTGATAAATGGTCTATTCAACACAAAAAGGATTTTTCAATTTGAACCAGTAGTTCCTGAGATTAGCGCGTTCAAACGAACAAACATACACACTCTTCAGTTTTATATATTAGTATATAGATTATATACATACAAGAATGTATCTATACAACCATGAATGGACATGTCATTAATCTTTTTCATTGCGTGTCTAAGTAACAGTACATCGCAGCATCGAGCGTGATCACAGCCTAGATTTTGTTAAGAGAATTTTTACGAATTCAACCTCTAAGATACACGTGTTAAGTTCCCTTTTCATTTAACTGAATGCAACTATTGAATCTTCAGCCTGAAGGAAGTCGTAATTAATTACACATCATATCCAAAAATAACAAACTTTTTTTGCGAGACAAAGGAAAATATCGTTATTAATGTTCTTGTATAAACAATTGTTTTGTGTTTATAACAATGGATGGGAGATTTAATTTTGTTACATCGTGAGATATAATTAGCGTTGGATATTAAAGGTAACATTCAACGCTAGGAGTGGAGGGTGGATTTTGCCCAGAAGTGGGATAATACAGGCCGGATATAATGTAATTTAAATTGATTTACGAAGCCATAATAAAACAAAAAAGAAAGATTTCGCTGTGAAAGTATCCAAAAAAGACCAACAATCCAATCTATGACTTTACCAAGCACTGTACTTGTAGATGATTTTTATTACAAAAGAACATCATCTGTGAGGATTTTCAACTGTCTGGCTATCACGGTTCATAAGATACAGCCTTTGACAGGCGAACAGTCACTCGGACAGGAAGCGGTGCCTCAGTAATATAGTTCCACTTTTACCCTTTGGGTACGTATCCCTAATAATCACAAAATAACAAAACACTGTGTATAAGCTTGCAACGTTTAAAATACGAGCATTTCGAAAAAGCGTCGACCCAGTTTAGGTTCTAGCAATATGTTACAGCGCGCTGGATGCCTACAGCGTTCAGCGTTCGGTCCCAACAGTAATTTAGAACTCATTATTTATTTAAAACGCGAGATCCACACGAGCGAGTTATGTGATTAATGAATACCGTTAAATACCATTTTCACTAGTGCAGAATTGGGTTCTTAAAACGGCAAAGTGACGGCCGAGTGCCAAAATTTGGGTCAAACGACGGCTTGTATCGCCACCGCCAGACTCTTCCACCAAATGTCGCACCTCATTTTCCGTCACTTAGCACTACGGAAGCTTATATTATCAGGAAACTTATGTTCACTCTGCTCCTAGTACAAAATCAACCTTACTTGCATAATAACAAGGGGTATTTTTCAATGGTGCGCATGAGTATTGTAAGGCAAGAAAAATTAAGTCACTTTCTTTGAACACCCAGTTTTGATGAGTAGCGCCAAAGAACTGTGTTTTTAAGAGTCTTTAATACCTATGTATGAAAAAAGCTACAAAGGTTTTAATATTCAAACGGTGTAACGTGCTCGGGTAGAGTGTCGTTGGGTTTCATCATATTTAATACTACGAGTATTTAAGTGATTTAGTGTGAACAAACTTCTATTGGTGACCGTACTAAACTTTGAAGGCGCGTTTACGATGATTAAACTGATTATTGGTCCTCAATTGTTTATGGATATATAGGTTTTCAATCGCGTGATAATTAGCGCCTAATCTATAACTACGGTAGCCTCTTAAACGTGAAACTTATTAACAAGTTACATTATTTTCCACTGCCAACAATTTAAATTTAGGTTTATTATTTTAATAAACCATTAATTTTAATGTACAAACACGAGTATGTGTAAATACACTAGTGTGGGCACCTAATATCTCTGACTTAGTAACACAGAAAACAGATCCATGTTTGAAATCGCAAAGTAATCTCACATTATGATGATTAAAATTACATGCTAACGTAATTCACAAGTTTGAGGAAACTCGGCCATTTTAAATGTAGATATTATGCTCGAAGTTGTGTACCCTGTAAACCCTTTGGATAATAAAAGCTTCGAAGTTAAGCCGCTAAATAATTCGAAGTCACAAACTGAAGATTAAGTAGCGTTGTTGTCATGAAAATATTTGGAGAAATTTATCTAGGTTATAAAAATTGTGAAGGTGGATGGTGGATGGTTAGCTGCATAGTTTTTCGGTCGCTAGGCATATTGCTGGCTGGCTGCCAGATCAAATACCAGCTCTCTAGCTAAGGCAGCGATGGAAGCTTGCCTTGGGGACCGAGCGACACTTAAATTTTAGATTTTTCCAACGTATTCGTGACGTGTTCCATAAAAGCATGAAGGTACCATCAAAGTGTATTTCAGCCATCTTGTTTTTATATCAAACCTCATTTCCTTACGTTATTTGATTTATTAAATTTACTGGGCATCAAACGTCCGTCAATGTTAATAGAGTTCAATTTGGAAAATATTATTTTTGGTAAGTACTTACGTTAGAACATTTGCCTACAACATCATTTTGGGAAACATTTTCTTTATAACGTATATTAAGTATTTTCGAACAAAAAACTATTAGAATAATTAATAATATAGCCTTCTTGAAATTAGTTGCCATGGTAACATCAGAATCAGGGTAAATAATAAGAATTATTCGGTTATACGGTTTTACAAAAATACAAATCACATGCACAAAGACACCCAGATTCAGACCAAGCATTCGTGTATCATACAAAAAATGCTTGCCACGTAGCGCACAGTGGGTTTGGTGTGGTGTCCTAAACCACTCGGCTATTGTGCAGTCAACAATCAGTCAACAATTATTTGTACTAAAACGACATTTCACCCGTTAAGGGCGACGGTAACATGCTAAACTACTTCAAAGCTCGGACGTAACATAACGAGTAAAGTCGCAGCACACAGTTAGTGAGCATGCACTAACTGAACGAACAAATAAGAGCGGACTAACTACGACAAATTCCTTGAAAACGTTCGATAATAGAACCGCATATGTTTGCATGTCATTAGCGCTGAACATAAAAGGAAAAAAAAACGTTTTAATTACAGAAACGGGAATTATAAATTTTGGTTTGCATATAGAGAAATGAGTTAGGTATTATATTTGAATCTAAGCTTTTACTAAGAGTGTTGTACTGAGATAGTATTTGGTATAAAACTATAAAGCCTCAAACACTTGTTGACATTGTGGAAGCCAGATGCCGTTACTGCACATAGCGCCGTTTCACTGTCATAACAGCAAGTTGAAGATCATAATAAGACATTTGAAAGAGGGTTCGATCCCCGTGTAGGACAATCATTTCTGCGATCCACGAATGCTGGTCTAAGTCTGGATCTCTTCGTGCATGTCACTTGAATTTTTGTGAACATTCAAGTCACGCGACACAAGGATTAAATTCTTTGAAGCGGGAGTCGTCTATAAAAAAAATAAGGAGCACACCTTTAATGTATCTTAATTACCACGACCAATTTACTCATAAGACGTATCTATCGACTATTATAAAGAAGAACACAGCTATCAATCTAAAACACTTTTAATTTAGAAAACATTAAAAGCTAGTCAGTCGTAAGAGGCATCTCATTAAGCGGGTCAAAAATAATCAATATGCTTTAATTACAACGTATAACTCATTAAGCTTCTTGTTCTCGATACATGTCCCAGTTTTATAGTAAACTAGCTGTTGCCTCCGACTTTGTCCGCGTGGTTAGAAGATATAAGTTAGGAATTTTTGAGCGAAAGCCCTTGAAGATGAATATTTTTCCCCGTTTTTGGCACATTTTCCATTGTACCTTCGCTCCTATTAGTCGCAGCGTTATGTCATATAGCCTATAGCCTTCCTTAATAAATGGTATATTCAACACAAAAAGGATTTTTCAATTTGAACCAGTAGTTCCTGAGATTAGCGCGTTCAAACAAACAAACATACACACTCTTCAGTTTTATATATTAGTATATAGATTATATACTTACAAGAATGTATCTATACAACCATGAATGGACATGTCATTAATCTTTTTCATTGCGTGTCTAAGTAACAGTACATCGCAGCATCGAGCGTGATCACAGCCTAGATTTTGTTAAGAGAATTTTTACGAATTCAACCTCTAAGATACACGTGTTAAGTTCCCTTTTCATTTAACTCAATGCAACTATTGAATCTTCAGCCTGAAGGAAGTCGTAATTAATTACACATCATATCCAAAAATAACAAACTTTTTTTGCGAGACAAAGGAAAATATCGTTATTAATGTTCTTGTATAAACAATTGTTTTGTGTTTATAACAATGGATGGGAGATTTAATTTTGTTAGATCGTGAGATATAATTAGCGTTGGATATTAAGAGTAACATTCAACGCTAGGAGTGGAGGGTGGATTTTGCCCAGAAGTGGGATAATACAGGCCGGATATAATGTAATTTAAATTGATTTACGAAGCCATTATAAAACAGAAAGGAAATATTTCGCTGTGAAAGTATCCAAAAAAGATCAACAATCCAATCTATGACTTTACCAAGCACTGTACTTGTAGATGATTTTTATTACAAAAAACATCATCTGTGAGGCTTTTCAACTGTCTGGCTATCACGGTTCATAAGATACAGCCTTTGACAGGCGAACAGTCACTCGGACAGGAAGCGGTGCCTCAGTAATATAGTTCCACTTTTACCCGTTGGGTACGTATCCCTAAAAATCACAAAATAACAAAACACTGTGTATAAGCTTGCAACGTTTAAAATACGAGCATTTCGAAAAAGCGTCGACCCAGTTTAGGTTCTAGCAATATGTTACAGCGCGCTGGATGCCTACAGCGTTCAGCGTTCGGTCCCAACAGTAATTTAGAACTCATTATTTATTTAAAACGCGAGATCCACACGAGCGAGTTATGTGATTAATGAATACCGTTAAATACCATTTTCACTAGTGCAGAATTGGGTTCTTAAAACGGCAAAGTGACGGCCGAGTGCCAAAATTTGGGTCAAACGACGGCTTGTATCGCCACCGCCAGACTCTTCCACCAAATGTCGCACCTCATTTTCCGTCACTTAGCACTACGGAAGCTTATATTATCAGGAAACTTATGTACATTCTGCTCCTAGCACAAAATCAACTTTACTTGCATAAAAACAAGGCTTATTTTTCAATGGTGTGCATAAGTATTGTAAGGCAGGAAAAATTAAGTCACTTTCTTTGAACACCCAGTTTTGATGAGTAGCGCCAAAGAACTGTGTTTTTAAGAGTCTTTAATACCTATGTATGAAAAAAGCTACAAAGGTTTTAATATTCAAACGGTGTAACGTGCTCGGGTAGAGTGTCGTTGGGTTTCCGAAGTTGCAAGTGAAGGGCCGGCCGTGAGGACATTTTCTTCTCAAGATACTTTTATCCAATTGTTACGAAGCGACAAAAGTGAATAACGAAATATGGGTGTTCTAAAGAGCCTTCAACTTATTTACGTAACATTGAAAATGTACATTATCACTTATGTACAATTTTCACACTGAATTTTAGCGATGTATTAAAAATAGAAAATAAGAATTTGCTTTTTATATCTCGATTCACAGGATATAAAAATAAAATTCTATTAATATGCTTGTGGACTTTTCTGAGAATAAAGGATTTATCACTAAGTGTGACTCAGGCACCGAAAGCTCGGTACAAAAGACCGTCACACGTTTTTCTTAAACAAACTTAACTTTAAAGTTAAAATATTGATATTAAATCCATCGACCATCGATAGCCGACCCCAACATAGTGGAGAAAAGGCTAGGCCGATGATGACAAAAAAACTAACAGGTATCTCGAGTTACGATAAACTCGGTTACTTCCCACTTAGTCTTAAAATACTTTTAGTTCGAATAAATGTAGGTAGCTACAAGATACGTAAGGTAACAAGTGCACTTCTCAACCTTGCCTCGGTCAGCTGCTGGCTAAGAAAACACGACTAATGGTGACACGCGGCTGCGCCTGTACAAATACCGTCGTCTGTTCGTTAATACGGCTTCCAAGCAAACGGTATTATTGATACTGAAACTCACTGAGTGACTGTTTACAAGAGAATTTATCCTTCGTCATTTTATATAAGAAATCTGAAGGTTTAAAAGTCAAGACAACAGTAAATTAACTTTGAAAACCTTTATTTCATTTTTAGAAACTAAATATTATTATCAAGTATTTTTTTCATGTGAAGGGCATAATAGACTGTCTCTTAAACAATTTATTAAATTTTAATTGCGAAGTAGGTAAAACAAGTTTTTTGAAACTAAAATTAATTAATTACAATTATCACGAGTCTGTAATTGTCCAACACAATTTATGTTTATGAGGTCTAATCAAAATTAGTCATTCCTTTTTCAGTTAAAATCCTTTGAAATTCACAATATGTCGCAGAAATTACGTTTTAGTCTGTGAAGCCAAAACCCAAATTAGTGACCTAAAACGAAATTCTGAAATTCAACATAATTTACCATTCAATTTTGACACACAAAGAGCTTTAATCATAGTCTAGCCAAAGTCATTTACGTCGCAATATGTTATTTAATGATAAAGACGTACTAACAATAATAAATGAACCATTTTTAAAATTCTGAAATTCATTTTAAATTAAGTAACACTTACACAAGATTCAGTTTCGTACGTGAGGCTACACATGTCTGCATAGCAACGGATCGACTTTTATGAACTGAATTTTTATGAGTGTCTTCGAGATTTCCACCATAATTTTCTGTAACAAATAACGACCCGAAAACGAAAACAAAAGTTTATACAATTTCTAAAGGTTCCCAAATAATTAAATCATTCACTTTAAAAGGCGTAAAATGTCAAATGCATTTCCGAAATTGTTAAAGTCGAATCGGGGGTACACAACAAACCTTTCACCCCCGTTGTCAGTCAAAAATATTCGGTCGTCGACAGCCATCGCGACTTCCTGTAGGTACTGGCAAGTTCCGACATCGATCGCCGACGGATACAGATATTGACCCCCCATAATAGTGCCGGCGGCTGTTACACCTACACCAATATTACGCTGCTCTTTGACTCACCAACCCTTAATCAAAACACTCTACCCCAATACCAATAAGAGCTATATTACCGCAACAATACTTTCCCCTACGTGACAACTTGCTTCATGTACGGACGCCGTGAAAACTTTTATAATACGTCAGTAATGTGCTAGTACGCACGCTATAAGATTCATTTTCGCGCGGCAGGTTGTGAGCAAGTTTGCGGTAGTGTGATGAGATCGCGCGATCACGTGTACCCAAACATCTCTGTAGGGTTGGAAACCTCCGAAGCAAACGTGCAACATCTGTGCTGCGGCTCCAGTATTACGGAAACGCAGCGCAGCAAACAAACGACTGTGTAACACCCATTCTGGCTTGAAACTTTGAAGCCCTAGGGGTCCGAAACATTCGTACTTCTCAGGAACGCCATTGTTATTTAGAACAACAAGCTAGATACGACTTAGAATTGAATATTCCACGTCGAATTTAAGGAATCTGACTTTGTGAAGCTTGTTTACAAAGGGAATAACAAAGGCGTTAATATTAATATTATAATTCAAATAATGTATCATTTCACCACTTCATAACAATGCTATAGGAAATTACTAAGCCATATCCTCGTAGTTTATTCCAATGAAACTAAGCGCACATAAATTTGTACCAGAGGCAGAGATAACTGTCAGTGACAAAACCGAGTCACAATTAGCAGTACCTACAGATTCTGTGCACAGTCACAAACGTGTAGGTTATGTTCTGAAATTCAAACAACTCTAGTAAATGTTTAGACTGTCGAACTACTTTAGGGAATTTATGATGCCCGCGTGTGTTACTTATGTTTATTGTTAGCTTCCGAATTTTCCTTGTTTATTCGTCGAGATACAGTTTATCAGATATATTGCGGAATTTCAATAAAGTCATATGTTCAACCATCTCCATAATCATTCATGGAGTAACATCGACAGTAAAAGGGAGATTAATAAACTTTATGGGATGAAATTTGTCAAAAAACGGCGCTATATTTGAAGATATCCTTAAACGCACTTTTGAAAGTACCTCCCTACAGGGAGCATAATTTTTATCGCCAACATAGAACAATAATTTATTTAATAACGGTTGGCTCACCCGTAGGTTTTTATCGGGATAGCCTGAATAGTTTCTGACCCAATCGGACTCTTTGCTCATGAGTTGATGCGGCGGTGACCAATCGTGTCAACTCGGACCCCTTATAATAATAAATAATAAGTGTTTTAATATCTATAAAACTTTAAGAAACCAAATAAATATGCCAAATATTTGTCCTTACATTTTGCTAAGATTCTAGGACAAGTTTATTCTACTATAAAGAAATGTACGAGACCAATCTCGGAGCGCGGGTCGCTGGTTCGTGTGTCAGGTTCTCTAGACGTGAAATTAACAAGCCTCGCACCCGACGCCGTTTGTATCGCTACAGACGAAATTATAGAGCTTTCCTGCACCTTTGTCTTTCTTGTACCTATGTGTCAAAGTGCTTTTCGGAATTCGCGGTTGATGAGTACTGTGAGAAGTTCGTTTTCATGAACCAAGGTAAAATTTACATTCATAGGTACTTGCGTTCTTGATAATTTTACTCATGTTCCAAGCAATTAAAAAAAACGTTGCTAAAAATTTTACGAATCTTAAACAGAATTCGACTAGAGTACTTACACTGACGCGTTCAAAATTAAATTAGATATTTTAAGTAATAAAAGAGTTCTTTATAACGTTGAAAAATCAACAAAAAATTACACGTTCTAAATAATATTAATACAACATCTAAATAGCGAGCAGGACACCCAACATCACGCACACATTCAACAAAATACACTTTCAACCAGATTAATATCAGTCATTAATCAGAATTCTATTTTCTGTGTCCCAACACTGGGTGGTTTGTCCCCGCACTAATTTCCCTCGCTAATAAGCCGTGAAGGAATCGGCGCGCGCGCACCGCTCACGCGGCTGCCGGATACAAGCGTGCAATATATTAGGCCTGTCATGTCACAGTGTGCATTTTTTTGCCGTTTTATTCGGTAAATTTGTTCTAAAGCTTATAATTTATTATTATCTAGTGAAGTTCCTTTAAATCAAAATAGCAAAGATTTTACGAATCGTCGTTTAATTGCAATAGGTATTATAATTATGTAGTGTAAAAAAGTTCGGCGTTAAGTAGGTAAAATTATCATAAAAAATGTCTTATGTCAACATGGGTTCATCATGGTCAAAGCTATAGTTTTTTGTTGGAAATAGTTAATCTTTGCTTTCAAAAATAGAAAACGGCGAAGGGGCGTGTCTTGGCTAAGTCTATTCCGTGTGCAAAAAAGGGGACTTTCAATAACTTAACAGACGTACTGATGTATTTATGATATTCTTATAATTTTTATCCAATCTTATTTCATGAAAGTTTTTTAACCAAGCTTAAAATACTTCGTCCTTTCATTAACTGGCCCCCAAACCTTCTGTACTATGAATATAAGTAAAATGCATTTTCAATACAAAATTAAGTATAAAATCCTAGTTTCATTCATTGCATTAAAGATAAGGTAAAGTCCGGTAACCGCAGGAAAGATTCTATCGATGCAAATTGCATTCCACCTTCGTTCGTGAGAAATGTTCACGAAGCCGCGACGAAATACAATCCAGCGCCATCTGGCGGCAAACAAATCTTGGATAAATTAACGAAGAAAGTTACTGTTGTAGTATAAAGCTTGATTTATGAGTTCATGATAATATTCATACAGTATGTTTGAAAAAGCAACCGGCTTTAATGAAATCTATAGTTATGTTTGGCATCTGTAGACCATGCTAAATTTTCATCGACCGATCAAATCTTTAAAGGACTTCTTTTCTCAAAATGGACTGTGATACATATTATTTTAATTATTTTTCCTGAGCACAAAAATAGTAACAAAAATATGACTTCAGTATTTCTAGCAAATTGTCTAACTACCATGAAATCGGAAATTCAGATCGTGTAGGAGTACATAGGAGCCCCAAAACATTACAATCCTCTTTTCGACCAGCCATGTAAAAACGCTTCTGTCTCATTCATTCCAGCTTCAAACCCCGGCCAATTCCGTCGTCTATAATTAACATGTGAAGCGCAAATGTGGTGTCACCTCCATGGTCCCTGGTGACGCGTGGCCGGCCACGCTGGTGTATCGTAGAAATACAGCTAACAACTCCTGGCTTCTAACACAAACGCAATCACACCGGGGTGTTTAATTATAACTTTGAACAACTTGCAAAGGAAGACTTGTCGCAAAGTTATTGCATCTAAAGATGATTTGTTTGAAGATCCATCTCCATATATTGATGGGGTTCATAAAACCAAAAACGTTTTAGCGTCATAAAAGTCTTCGAAAGAACTTCATTCTTCATTTGGCTTTGATCAAAAAGCAGCTACTCCCAACAATATACCTAATTGACTTATAAAAGAACCATAAATCCGACTTCAATAACCACTTTCCAATAAATTAAACCATAACAAAAAAATAACAACGATATTGCAAACAGATTTGTCGAAAGCTTAACCCAAAATATTTCACGAACAAAAGCCGAACAAAATGTAATGACACATAAAGGATTATTCCGGTCCATACATATGAATGTTATAATTTATAACGTATGACAAACAATATAGCACTCATGGACGTCAAATTAATTACAGCCTGTGATGCGGCGACCACCCGCGACTCAAATACTCAGATATGATAAACATTGACTCGTAAATATTATAGATGGTGAGAACAAACGCGTTATGCTGGCTCAATTGATGATTGCAGAAACAATTACATTCTTTTTCTTTTTATTGTTACAGTTATTTATTGGTTCGTGATTGGATACAATTTATACGGTGTAAGTGTTTGATGTGCAGACAGTGCTTTTAAACTAGTATTTCGTACAGTATTGTCTTAACTTACACGGTTTTAGCCTTTTCCTATTAAATATTTTTTTTAGGAATAGGGTAAAAACGGAACCCTATTACTCAGGTATTTCCATCCGTCTAGTCTGTCGCCATTTTTTTTTTTACATTTGATGCATTTATTTTTTAAAGCGTACTAAAATAACAAATAGAGAAAAATTGAGGATAAGCAACGGTTGCTACGGTTATAAATTTGATGGTTAAGTCGCCGATTGTTGTGTTTCTTTAGTTACTTACTTAGATATGTTAAATCCCTTTATATTATGGTCTAATTAGCCTGTTATTAAATTCATTATGATAATAAACATAAAATAAAGAGTTTTTGTTGTTCTGATTAATTTAAACAAACTTCAGAACAAGGACATGAAATGCGAGGCAACAATTGCTACATGATTTATTGCCGGTGAATGAATTATAACTCGACACATTCGTACGAACCACAAAAGGATGTACAAAATTTGGTTGTATTCGGAATTTGCCTGTTTTCATTAAAAGAAGTGTCATTTCCAAATTTTATTGAGCTTACTGGCTCGACTAAAATTTTCTAAAATAAATGTATTACTCATGTTTAGAGTACATTTTTTTTTAGTTTTTTAGAGAATCAGACAGCCGATTGGTTGAGGTCACCACGCCAAACCCACTGTAAGGGACGCGGTGTCGTTCGATCCCCGCGTAAGACAAGCAGTGAGTTGTGAGATCTACGAACCCTTGTATTGAGTCAAAGTGTATTTGTGCATGTGACTTAAATGTTTGTGAAACAGATTAAATTCTTTAATGATCTAGTGTTCTGAAATAGTGATTTCATCTAAAAAAAAAAGCATTATTCAAACTGTAGTGCATTTTTCGTCAAGTATAAAAGTCTATCTACACCCAAATAGTTCCAAACATAACTGAACAAATATTATTAATTAGATTAACGCTAGACAAAACATTATTCGCAGTGACATTGTCGGCTTCCATTCATTTCTCTTTGTGTCCCAAAATTTCACTGACCGCAGCTTTTCACATCAGCCAGTGCTAATCCGATTGATGTTTATGGCATTGTTATATTAACTGTAAGGGTTGTGATACACCGTTCATAGGCTGCATTAGGTGATACGGGATATTATTTTTTCGTAGATACAGATTATTTGAAAGAGGGTGATGACCCTAAATCTGTTAGTACCTACGCTATAAAAGATGTATTAATGAAGGAGCAAATTTTGATAGAAGATCAAAATCAAAATGTTGAATAAGATACCATACAATATGTTGAATAAGATACCATACAAAAAAAAAAGTGGCTACCATTCAACATTAAATACTACAAAAAAACTCCTAGTTGTAAAAAGGTTCAAAGTCTTAAAATATTCCAATATAGACAAAAGCTAAGCATAATCAAAAGCTAAATTACTTAATACCGTAATACATATTTATTTGCCATCAATATCACACCCGTCTCGAACTCAAGAACTCACAATCAACTAACTTTGCCAAAGCTATGGAATGTAGCTTGTTCTGCTAAATATACTATGCAGGCTGTGGAACAGTCGGCAGCTTGAACAATTGTGGTTTCGCTATGCAAACTGCGACAGCCCAACTACTGAGGCACACGGCTTTATTAGCCTCCTATAGTCCGTTTATTAAAATCGTGGGAGGGGCGGATGTGGCTGCATTGTAGACCGATCAATTGTAGAGCTGGTTTAGTTGGGCATTCTTTGAGGTATTTAGTTTGGTAAAGCTATTTTGAGTATAAATGAGGATGTTAATTTAGGTCTTTTTTTGTAACGCTGGTTAAGCTTCGATTATGGCACTTTGTACCTCCACTCCAAAGATATTAAATTATTCAAGAAGGAAGGTAACGAAAGGTCAGTACACTGAGCTCTAATTAATAACTATGTAGTGACACTTAAAAACCAAGAATCCTAACCACCCAGCACTTTAATGCCATTCTACACAAAGTGTGTGCTACTTATGCAGAACTCAGCCGTTGTGGAAGCGAGACAATGCTACGTGTATTTATCTCGCCATTTCACTTGCACTAGAACAATGGTCCATGTAGTCCTGGCTTTGGAAACTCATATTACAGTCACAGTGTATTCTCAACCCTAGCCATTCATAATAACATATTTAATATATCATGCATTTTGTTCGTCAATAGCGATCATTAGATTAAATACTATTCAATTCGAAAATGGAAATCTAAATTCAATTTTACTACAACAAGTTTTGGACCAAAAAGTTTTATAACGCTTTAGGGCTTTAGTTGTTTATTTGATAATTACGGGTTTATTTGTGGCTAGCATCGTATAATAGCGGTAACTATAGGACGATCTGTTTGTTTACAATATGAGATGAACTTAAAGATACTTTGTTTACTATTTTGAGTATGTAAACTTGATTTGAGACCACTGAATACCGGTTTGAGACCACAGTTTAATGATTACTTATGTCTGAAGCAAATGTTTCGTATTACATAATGAAATGTTAATAGGCTGTAGATACATAATACTCTAAAATACGAGTATTATAAATAATTAGCAAGACTAAGAAATAGGAAAAAAGTATTCTCGATAGTTCATAAGATAACTGCAGGCAAGCCAGGTAATAAAAAAGATCAAGTGCGAGTCGGACTTTTTAACCTTTGGGTACAAAACCCAAAAGATTAAAAGTTAGATACAATCCTTTCGAAAGCCTTTCCAATGTCACCGAAAAGAAAAATTGCCTAAATTTTTTGTAATTTATTAACTCGTATTATTTTGAAGTCTGACCACTAATTGTATTTTTCGGCAACTGAACTGTTATACAGTCACATTACAATATAAACTCTAACTACAAAAAAGGCTAAAAAAGGCTGTAATACAACGAAATAAAATTGAATTTCCTCTATCCTTGTTACCAATGATACAGTATATACGAAATCAAACCTTATCTCCTTGCATTACAGCCGATAAGTTGTCGATCGAAAAACAAAAGCTATAGTATCATCATAAAGTAGACAAAGGGTACCAAATGCCTAGAATACCTAGGACAGTTGCGGCTACGAAATACGCTTGGAAATGAACTTTCTTTTTGCGTCTTGTCCTTGTAATTAATTTTTACAAACAAGAGGGGGTTGTGTCTAACAAGAAAATCCTTATTTTGTTATACGTTGGAAAACAGACTGTATTTTTAGTAGCTTAAGTTGGTTTTTATTATAAACGTGTACCTTATGGTATTTAATGCTGATATTACGAGATTAACAAGAGCATTTTTATGCCATTGTCGTTTTATATAAATGTCTTAGAAAACGTTCTAAGAGAAGAGAATGATAACTGATAATTGATAATGTGATAAGAACTTAAATTTGCACAAAGCACTGAGAAAATTGTAATTACTGAAGAGTTTTTGACATATCACATGATGTAGAGTCGTCACTCCAATACGTTTATGAATTTGATAAGGGGCAGCGATTTTAGTAAAACTTGGTAAATTGTCACTTGGGTAGGTACTTGCAATAGGTACCTAAATACGGCAACTTAAGAGCACAATAAGACTTAAAAAGATATCACATAAAAACAAATGTTATTATTTAATCAGTACCAAAACCTCCATACATCGCTCACGGCG
>NW_020800084.1:0-20859 GCF_003590095.1 Trichoplusia ni
TGAGGCTGCTTTTCGCCTTGAGTGTCCAACTTAACCTAAAAATTAACCACTTGGATGTACCAACTGCGTTCCTGAATGGTCACATAGATGAATGTGTATTTATGGAAATACCAGAAAATTCAAATTTTGAGAATTGTGGAAATAAAGTTTTGCGATTGAAGAAGGCAGTGTATGGCCTGAAACAATCAGCTAGGTCTTGGTACATAAAAGTGGAGTCTAGATTGATAAAGTTAGGTTTTAATAAGTCTAAACACGAACCCTGTTTATTCATAAAGTGTCATGATAATGTAAAAGTATTGGTGGCAATTTTTGTTGATGATTTTTTTGTGTTTTATAACTGTGAAAATGCTTATAATAGTTTAAGAAGTGTTTTGGAGTCAGACTTTAAGATTAAAGATATGGGTAAAATTAAAAATTGTCTTGGCATGAATGTAAATGTAAAAGAGGATAGTATAACTTTAGACCAAGAGCAATTTGTTAATAATATATTGAAAAGATTCAATATGATTAATTGTAAACCTTCAGACACTCCAATAGAAATGAACTTAAAGTTAGAAAAATCTTTAAATGATAACTGTAATGAAACTTATCCTTATCAACAATTGGTCGGAAGCCTAATGTATTTGTCAGTGCTCACAAGGCCAGATATTTCATATAGTGTTAGTTTTTTGAGCCAGTTTAACACATGCTTTAATGAAACACATTGGATACATCTGAAAAGACTATTAAGATACTTACAAAAGACTAAACATTTTGGTTTAATTTTTAAGAAAACTAATTCTAGTTTACATGGTTTTGTAGATGCAGACTGGGCATCATGTAACATTGACAGAAGGTCTTATACGGGGTACTGTTTTGTATTATCTAATTGTGTCATAAGCTATGAATCTCGAAAGCAAAGAACAGTGGCCTTATCTAGTACAGAATCTGAATACATGGCTCTTGCAGAAGCTTGTAAGGAAGGGATTTATTTAAAAAATTTAATGTCAGAATTAGGTGTTTTTGATGAAAGCAAACCAGTGACTTTGTACAGTGACAGTCAGAGTTCTATAAAATTAGCTTATAACCCATTGTTCCATAAACGCACAAAGCATATTGATGTTCGCCATCATTTCACAAGAGAATGTGTTGAAAATAAAGTGATTAAGTTAAATTATTTGCAAACTTCTTCTATGCCAGCTGATGTTTTTACCAAAGGACTTTGTGCACATAAACATTATAAATTTTTAAAGATGATGGGAATTGGGGAAGTTAATTAAAGTTTCAAATTGTTAAAGTTTTTTTTTGTTAGATATTTTGTTAAGAGAGGGTGTTAAAATATAATTGAATATAAAGTAACAAAATATATTTTAGTGCCATCTATAAATTAGTTTGTGTAAACATAGTATGGTTATGTGTTCTGTTGTATTTTTTTTTATTTATCTGTGGTAGTAAATGTAATAAACTGTCTGTTGAATGCGAAAACTTGAGTTTAATTAACAAAATCAATTTGAATCAAATCGTTTAATCTAGGTTGAAATATTCCCAACGAATATTTAGATTGTCGGTAAAAGAATAAACGATTTTTTATAATGACGGATGAATTACCGAATAATAATGTAAAAGTCACTTGCCTGGTGCAGATTCCACGACCGGCGTTTCTGCCTCCAGGTTGTCAGAATCGGAAGACGAAATACGACGTCTCCTTTTGTGGATCTTCTTTTCTAATTTTCGAACCTTTTGTAGAAGTGACGATAAATGTTCTTCCATCTTGTGTGACTTTTTGCGTTTGGGCATTTTTCTTGCTTGATCATCCAGAGTGGTCGAGCACTAAAATGCGACTGAAACATATTGATGGCGGGAAGCGGCACGGTGCACCAGTGATACCAACATAAAGTAAAAAAAAAAAAAAAAAAAAAATCTCAACTAAAGTGCAGAGTGGTAACACATATGCGGTACTACATGTTGTTATGCTTACTAATTAACTTTATTTCAGGTACTAATCTCGAGTACGAAGCGCGAGTATAATTGAATATATTTTTATTTCAGATTCCCACAGGATGCAAATAAATACAAAAGACAAGTGGATGTCTACCACGGGTAGAAAAAAAAACTATAAATACGATCGCATTGATAAATATTATTTTTCGTTATACATTTCTCTTTTTACAACGGTGCATTTCCGTAAGTCTCTTACTGCAGAGGCAATGATTAGTAAAGAATGCAATTGTTGCAGGATGGTGCGGTATTCATATGGTTTATAATGAAGGTAATAACATCAATATTACTGCAATAACTTACTTACCGATAAAATGTTATCTATTTACACGATGCAGATGAATTTCCAGCCTGAGAAACGCCGCAAAACACCATTTTTAGTGGTTCTTGCTGTGACAACGTTCCGCGAGCGACTGAGCGTAAGTTGGCGCGCTGGTGTCGTCCGAGACACCAGTGCAGCGACAAGGTCACGCGGCGTTGGCACTTCTATTACCTTGTTATTTAGATTTCTATGGTTTCGATAGATCGCCGCGGTGTATGCCATTTCTATTACCTTTTTATTTAAATTTCTATGGTGGGAACGAAGTAATTCAACTTATAGTACACTAGCTGTTGTCCGCGACTTCGTCCCTGTGGGTAGAAGATATAATTTATGATTTATACCTGCCCAGTTTTTTTCACATTTTCCATTGTATCTTCGCTCCTATTAGTCGCAGGTTTATAGCCTAAAGCCTTCCTCGATTAATGGTCTATTCAACACAAAAAGAATTTTTCAATTTGGACCAGTAGTTTCTGAGATTAGCGCGTTCAAACAAACAAACAACAAACAAACTCTTCAGCTTTATATATTAGTATAGATTTGCACCTGGTTTTGAATCTGGATATACTCGTCAGAGTAATGTTAGAAATAGTGCTAGAGAAATATTAGAATATTGGAGAATAACTTCAGTAAAAGTCTTTGATGTATACACAAAAAAAATTTGACTTAAATTGTCGTACTTCAGTATTAGATATTAGTAGATTAAGAAACGCATGTGATCTGTCTCCTGAAAAATTTAAAGTAGTCAAAATGGTAATAAACCCCAACACCCAAGAAGTCAAGGTTTCTCCTATTGTAGCATCTTCGATGTCTGATGGCACCTATGAAGCTTTCTTTGACGGCGTCAAGATTGTCCGATGGGATGATATCAAAAACGGTAACGTCGCTCTGACTGACAAGTATTAATCTGACTGACTGAACCCGCCAATGTGCCTCAAATTAAAATAAATGACGTGGCTCTGGGGGTGGTGGACAGCTTTAAGTACCTAGGTCATATAGTTTCAGCAAACCTGAAAGATGACGCTGACTTGGAGCGAGAGCGCAGGGCATTGGCGGTTAGGGGGAATATGATTGCTCGCAGGTTCGCAAATCAGAAATCAAAATCAAAATTCATTTATTCAAATTAGGCTACTAAGTAGCACTTTTTGAAGGTCAGCACTATTTACATTGGATAGCACCTAGTTTCGCCCACCCTTCACCGCTTCCTAAGTGCTTTTGCTGTGAGAGAAGCAACAAACTCCCTAGCAAAGTGCTCGATGGAAGTTAAGGTAACTCTTTTTAAATCGTACTGTCAGTCATTTTATTCAAGCGGCCTGTGGATATGTCATACCCGTCGAGCTGCCAATGCCTTGCGCGTCCAATACAACAATATATTCAGGATGCTGTTGCGACTTCCTCGAGACTGCAGTGCCTCTAGAATGTTCGCAGAAGCTCATACAGATGGCTATCAGGCGATAATACGTAAGAAAGTAACATCGATCTTTAAACGCGTAAAAGAGAGTAGCAATAGCATTCTGAAGATGATTGCTACAAGGTTCGATTGCCCCATTCAGAACAGATGGATGATGACAATGTTAGGAATAATGTCCTAATTTTTGTTAAAAATTTATTTTTGGTTGATTGATTTTAATTTTGATTTTTGATTTTTGTTATATTTATTTCTGGTGATTGAATTAAGGTTCACTATTGCTTGTTCGGGATTTTACTAAATAAAAATACGTGGTGTTTGGATGCAAGTGTATTAGCGACTGAACAAAATGAAGAATATATGAACAATGAATGTTTTAAAGCTAACACGAGGTAGTCTTACAGCTAGGTATATGGATATGTGACTTGCGTAGCTATCTATACAGCTCTTACTCAAACAATTTCTTCTTCCTGATTTGATGATTATTCGGAATTTTATTGAGTTTCTGTTATTTATTCATTTTATTGACACCTGTATTAAAATTTTGTTTTTTTCTTTTTTTTTGGTATCTCGTGACAATTTTATCTTTTATCTACCTGATAAGTAATAAGTATGGACTTTGTCTGAAATAAATGATTATTATTATTATTTAACTGGTAAATCGTTGAAGTTAATGCAGGCACCATTGTTGTATGAGAACTGTACAAATATATGTATTGAAAACTTTTCGACTTAGTATATTAATGTGAATTTTGTAAAGGGCGTGCCCGGTTGCGGAAAAACACATTGTATCGTCGAAAATATTCCGACTGAACCAAAGAAAATTTTAACAGTCGATGAAACAGGAGAACGTCTCGAGGTTAATTCCTGCTTGGTACTCACTCCAACTCGTGAAAGTTGTGAAGAAATACGAACACGATTACTAAGTAGAGGTTTGCCGAAAGACACCGTTAAAACCACCGTATCTACAATCGACTCATACCTGTTAAATTATATTAAGAAGGGAAACTTAAGATATGATTTACTCATTATTGAAGAGGCACTGATGTTGCGCTGGACAGGTTGTCTTGGCGTTGATAGCTTCTGGTGCGCGGTCATTAATGTTCATTGGGGACGAATGTCAGATTCAGTTTATTAACAGGTTGGGTCAATGTAATTTAAGATTTTCAAATTGATGATTAATGAATGTTTTTCCCAACATTAAAGTTAAAGAATTAAATATTTCGTTTAGATGTACCTTATCCACTGCTTCAACTTTAAGCTCAAAGTATCGTTCTGGTATGTATTCTGTTAACAACGTGGTAAACGAATGTTCCAACAAAAAGTTGTTAGGTTTCTCTGATGTTAAAAAATTAAAGGATAACGTAGTGTATTTAACGTACAAACAGTCTGAAAAGGGCGAATTAGTTCAGAAAGGGTTCGAACCAGTATTTACTATCCACGAATTTCAAGGAAAACAGGAAGATAAAGTTATAGTTATAAGAATCAGTTCTAAGAAAGAAGAAATTTACCTTTCTAAGGAACATGCTTTAGTTGCATTCTCAAGACATAGGAAATCCTTGTGTTACTATTCACCGACCACTGATGATGCTTTGGGAAAACTTATTACCGACTCTAAGTTTAAACCTTTGGCATTGATGCGTAATAACTTAAAAGACAAATCAGATGTTCAGTCGCCTAAAATGCTGGACTTGGTTCCTTCATCGAATATCCCCGAATTAGTTAATAGAAAAATTAAACAGTTGCGCAAGGAAATAATAGACAACCCTCCTGTCAAGAACCTACAGAAAAGATCAATGGTTAAGTTAAAGGGAGGTGGTTGTCGTTCATCTTATAGATTGATAGAACAACCTCTTAAAAATATGAATAAAATAACTGAACAGATATATAGTGTAGTAAAGAGACTTTGACGTTCCGACATTAATACCTGTTGAAGAAAACGTGGTAAAGTTTACTACTGCTAGATCACCCGTATTGATACCAAATTTGGAATTGGCAGACGCTTCATTACTTCAATTTTTTTATGACGAAGTTTTACCGGGGAATTCAGTTTATGATTCCACGTTTGATCCGGAAATGGTTCAAAATTCAGATATAATATTTAATTTAGAAGATACTGCTTATAATCCAGAATATAGATTTAATAATTAGAAGACTGTTGAGTATGATAAAATTAGACCGAATCTTCGTACCGCGGTACCAGTTAATAGACCTAACACCCAGATTGAGTCCTTGTTAGCAATGATCAAACGGAACCAATCTGTTCCAGATCTGGTTGGTTATGCTGATATTGACGCACTCGCGGATATAATGCTTGCCAGATTTAATTCATTGTTAAAACCGTCTTCTTTGTACTTACCGGATGTGTACAAAACTAACAAAATACGACCGAATACTGTATCTGTGCGAAATTGGTTATTAACGCCGAACGGTGAAGCCTTAACGCAGATTGAACAAACGGAAGATATATTAGTTAGACCTCATCAGACGTACAACTTTATGATTAAGTCAACATTGCAACAGTTAAACCACAGTTAGATACATCACCACCTTACAGTTATGCTGCTCTTCAGACGACAGCATATAGTGATAAGTCCGTTAATATTAATTATTGTCCAATGTTTCGGGAATTGGTTGATCGTGTGTTGCCAATGTTGTTGGACCATGTCGTCGTTAACACAGGTATGGCACCGGACGAGCTGGACAGTAAACGCAGTTAAATATGTATTCAAAATTCTTTAGATATAACAAATGCAACATCTTTAGAGGTAGACATGTCAAAATACGATAAATCTCAGGGTAAACACATGTTGGTTTTCGAAGAGAAGTTTTTACGTCAGTTCGGATTCGATGAAGAATTTATTACGTCATGGGTCAGGTCACACGAGAGAACTATTCTCAAGGACATCAACAATAAGATCCGATGTTCCGTAAGTTACCAGAGAATCTGGTGATGCCAGTACGTTTACGATGAACACCTTCTATTTAATGGCTATGCTTACAACTTAACTTCACGTAGAAAATGCTAAGTTGGCATGTTTCGGGGGTGATGATAGTTTCGGTGATGAAGCGTTTAACCTCAATCTGAGTTCTATAACAGCGATTTTATTTAACATGGAATCGAAATATTTTAGAAATTATAAGTACAATTACTTTTGTTCAAAATTTGTGTTACAAGATATAGAAGGTAATGTTAAGTTAATTCCGGATCCTGTAAAATTAGTAACTAAGTTAGGTAGACATGGTTTAAGGAACTGGGAACATCTTGAGGAGTATACAGTGTCATTGGAGGATTTAACGTCAAGTTAGAAGATAGAGCAATCAGGCACAAACCTCACAGTGGAGGAGGTTGCAAATAAGGATCCACTGATAATTTTGAAGGAAGTGTTAAAGGTAAACACAAATGAGGACGTCCTTAAAGGTCTCAGGAATCAAAATGGACATCTCCTTAGAGGGCTGAAAGAAGAGGACGACAGGATAGAGGTGAAGTACCGCAAGAGAGCTAGAAACTCCCTCATAGAACACGTTGTCCTTAAAGTGTCCCCCGAGATATGGAGATGCCTCACAAAGGCAAAAACCATACACATAGACTTGCAGAGGATCAGGGTCGCCGATCAGTCCCTCCTTATCCAATGCTCCAGGTGTTTAGGATATGGCCACACCAGGCGTCTCTGCAAGGAGACCGAGGACGTATGCAGTCACTGCGGGGGTCAACACCTGAATGTAGACTGCAAAGAAAGAAAAGGCGGAAGCCCTCCAAAATGCACCAACTCTAGAGCGCGAATCAAGAGCCTTTAAACCACAACGCCTTCAGCAAGGCATGTCCCGTCAGAAGGCGATGGGAGGCACTAGCGCGAGCAGCGGTGTAGTATTGCTAAGGGCAGCCAAGAGAGAGGAAGTGCAGCAAGAGGATACCGCGTTCTACAGGCCAACCTGCAACGAAGCAAAACTGCTACTGCTGAGTTGATAGAAGAGGCAGTGAGGAGAAAAATATCCTTTGCACTGGTGCAGGAACCTTACATCGGGAGAGCGAGGGAGATGAGGGCCTATCCCGGTGTAAGGGTCGTGCAGCGTGATCAAACGGGGCGAGAAGCGGTCAACAAAGCGGCAATTCTGGTGTTTGACAGGGAGATCGATGTCGCCCAATGCCCAACCCTTACGACTGAAAATATTGTAGTAGTAAAATTAAGAACGAAGCATGGGAAATTGTGGTGATGTTGGTCTACCTTGAAGGTGAGCTTTCCCCTTATATCGAATGGATCACAAAATGCACCGAAGAAGTTGGGCTGAGAGGACTCATCATCGGAGGGGACGTTAACGCTTGGAGCACATGGTGGGGAAACAGGGAGACAGACCACAGAGGAGAAGATATAGCTAGACACCGGCTTGCACGGCGGACATATTCGGAAGAGTCGCGAACTGGAGAACTGCCTCCGAAGTCACGGTCTCCGACCACAGGGCAATCCTGTTCGACCTGAAATTAAAAAAAGGACAAGGATTAGATACAAAAAGTAACACAAAGATATTTAACACTAAAAAAGCAAATTAGGACCAGTTTTGTGAGAAACTGGCCCAAACTTGCACAATAGAAAAAATAAATAAAAATGAAATTAATAAAATACAAATAAAATCAGAAATAGATACATTAATCAATGAATGCACTTATATTATAAACTAGCTGTTGCCCGCGACTTCGTCCGCGTGGTTAGAAGATACATGTTATGATTTAGATCTACCCCGTTTTTTCCAATTTTTCCATTGTATCTTCGCTCCTATTAGTCGCAGCGTGATGGTTTACAGCCTAAAACCTTCCTCGATTACTGATCTATTGAACACAAAAATGTTTTTTCAATTTGAACCTGTAGTTCCTGTAGTTGAGATTAGCGCATTCAAACAAACAAACAAACTCTTCAGCTTTATAGATTAGCTAGCTGTTGCCCGCGACTTTGTCTGCGTAATTTTCAAGATGTGAAAAACAATAAAGTTTAATAATAACGATCATCGCAAAAATGTAAGGCAACATTTAAAAAAGCGCCTTTTATGTTTTAAGCTTTGTTATAAAATTCTTTCGTAGCTATTTTGTTTTAAGTTTTGAGCTTGCTTTTTTTTATTTCCACGTTTTATGAATCTAGAGGGCCCCAAACAGTATTAGATGTTTGGGTCAAACATGTTTCATTGATTACGATACTGTCCTGGTGTTCAATATTTCGCAGCTGTATTAATGTTTTTTTCTTATTTTACCCCAAAGAGAGCGGTTTTATAACTTTGACATATCTGCCTGTCTGTCTATGACATCATAGCTTCGGATCGGCTAGAGCTATTTCAATTTAGTTTGATTTGTATTAAAAGTGATTTATGTGTTCTTAGACATGTTTGGAAAAATCGAGCCGTTTAAAAATTGGGGGCTGCAAGCGAGTTCTTATTTTTGTAATGATGATATAATTGGTGGCAGAAAAATGGATTTGGAAATCCGATTGTCAAGCTATAGATAACTTAGTCTTAGCGCCTCTGCTAAAAATGCATTACTTTTGAGGGTTTCTTTTTCATTTTTTATCAGAAGGCTGGGTAATGTTTTTCGAGCACGTCTGTACTTTGTCCTGCCCTGCACCTCAAAAGGCTGGACTGAGTATGACAGTTGAGGTATCATTGATTATTATTGAAAGAGCTAAACCGGAACCAAATTAATGAGGCTCCGGCGACTGTTCGTCTGTCTGTCACTTGGCTGTATCTCAAGAACTGTTATAGCCAGACAGTTCTTAATTTTCACACTTGATGCTTTCTGACGATATAAAGAAGATGTCAAATTTTTTTTGTGGATGGAACCGGTCAAGATAAGATTTTAAAAAGTGTTAGACGTTAGGTAACAGTGGGGGGTGAGTTCTAAATACCAGCAATATGAGTAACAAATAGAAAATGGATAAACGGTTACCTGAAACACGTTATGTTTGATTACCCTCTTAATATTAAAACTGATCTTCCTAACAAAAATTTGGAATATTGACAAAGTAAAAAGATATCAGTCACGCTTTTTTTCCTTTTTTTTAAATGACCAAAATCTAAAGTATAGGAAATGCGGAAGCTGTGATGAGATTTAAGTAAAATATCTAACTAAGATTTAAGAGCCTAAGTAAAATATCGTCATCCCTATTGCAACTAAAATAAAGAAATATACGGAAAGAAGAGTTAGTAGTTTATGCAAGTATAATATTCCTAGCATTTCTAGAGATTGAGAGGTTGTGTTTTGGACGACCTGAAAAAAAAAACGTTTTCATTAATGATTTATAAAATTTGTTCGAAGTGCTAAAAACTAACTTAGCCTCAGCTTTTCTGCTTATTTGCCCCCCACTTGTCTGGTTTACTGCATGAGGTTGACGAATGTCCTTGCTGATAGGTACACGTTATTATCAGCCTTATTGAGGAATTTAGAAAAATATATTCCTAATCCTCCGTCGGCGTACTAATTTATTGTTATGCCTAGGTATAGATTTGATCAATGTGAACTACATGCAATTTTGGGTTGAGTGTGAATAAGAATGTTTTGATCTTGAAGTAGCATCGCCAACATTACTGAGTTAAAAATATAGGTCGTAATTAAATAAAAAAACAATATTTCACGTTTCATACAAACTTTAATCCCCTATTTTAACCCCTTAGGGGTGGAATTTATCAAAATCATTTCTTGGACAATGCTTACGTTATAGTAGCTATATGCATGCAAAGTCTCAGCCCGATCGGTTTAAAATTGACAAAGTTTCATACAAACTTTCATCCCCTATTTTAACCCCTTAGGGGTGGAATTTATCAAAATCATTTCTTAGGCAATGCTTACGTTATAGCAGCTATATGTATGCAAAGTCTCAGCCCGATCGGTTTAAAATTGACAAAGTTTCATACAAAGTTTCATCCCCTATTTTAACCCCTTGGGGGTGAAATTTATCAAAATCCTTTCTTAGTGGATGCCTACAACATAACATCTACCTGAATGCCAAATTTGAGTCCGATCCGTCCAGTGGTTTCGGCTGTGCGTTGTTGCTCACTATGTCAGTCAGTCACCTTTGAGTTTTATATATATAGATAAAGTTTGTGAAGAGACCATACCCAAAGCATAAGGAAAAGAGCAGGATTGCCGTGGTGGACGGATGACCTAAGAGACAAGAAGAGAGAAGTGATACGCAGAAAACACCGAATAAGATGTGCTTCAGAGCAAAGGCGGATGTTCGTGGTGAACAGATACCTCGAGGCGAAGGAGGAATACCTGGCGCAGGTACAAAGAGCCCAGACCGCCAGCTGGAAGGCATTTTGCCAGAAACAGGACAGAGAGTCTATGTGAGACGGGATCTACAGGGTGATAAACTGCACGACAGCACGCCGAGAGGACATCCCATTGGTTCTAGGAGGCAGAGTCCTAGAAGGAGCGGAGTCCGCAGGCCAAAAGGACGCAAAAGGTCCTAGCCTGCTGGCTAGGACCTTTTATCCGGAAGACAAGCCCGACGGAGATACCGAAGATCACCAGCAAACCAGAGCAAAAGCAACTGTGGTGAATGCTGGAGAAAGTGGTGAACCATATGATCCACCATTCACTGCAGAGGAGCTGCGTTCGTCTGTGTCGAGCTTTAATCCGAAGAAGGCCTCTGGAATATTTTATTTTGAAAAGAGTAACTTATGAAGTTTCTTGCCGGTTCTTCTCCATAAGAATGACACTTTGGAACCGTGCAACTAGAGTCAGTAATGTAACGTTTTAAAAGTGCCTGAGAAACGGCCTATTTGAAATAAAAACTTTTTGATTTTGATTTTGATTTTGGGCATGACGGGTTTACAGCGGACATATGCAGAGCAGCCGTAGTCGGGAGCGTAGATCCCGAAACATTCCTCGCAATTGCCAATAAAAGCTCCTCTCACTCTCCCACTTCCACAGTGCCTGGAAAGAGGCAGTCGTCGTCAATCTGAAAAAACCCGGAAAAGAGGATTACACACACCCAAAATCATACCGGCCGAATGAGTTTTTGCCGGTCCTAGTGAAAATCCTCGAAAAGATGATGATGAAGCGAGTCAGATGGCACACACTCGCGCGGATGAGCGAGAAGCAGTATGGCTTTACACCACAGCGCAGCACCGAGGACTCCCTCTATGCCATGATAGGATATATAAGAACGCAACTTACAGCAAAAAAGCTGATTGCAGTAATATCACTTGACATAGAGGGGGCCTTCGATAGTGCTTGGTGGCCAGCCATACGATGCAGACTCGCTGAGACTGGGTGCCCGCTGAACATACGACGGCTCGTGGACAGCTACCTGAACAAAAGAAAGGTACGAGTCAGGTACGCCGGGGCATAGAGCTCCAGGCTAACAAATAGGGGAAGCGTCCAGGGCTCGGTGGGAGGCCCGACGTTCTGGAACCTTCTGCTGGATCCTCTCCTGAAACAAATAGAAGAAAAGGGCGAATACGTACAGGCCTTTAGTTTTAGTCCTTTTATGTAAGTTAATTTAATTGCTATTTTTCTTATAAACTACGTTATTTTAAAATGTTCTAGCTAATTAGCGATTCGAATTTGTTTATTTGTCGGGACTGGTGCCCGGTTCACTTTGTGCGCCTGGATTCCATCAATTTCGCCATAAAAATTGTAGTTCTGCTTCAATAACTGTCATTTTTGTACCAAAATTATAGTTTTTCACCGTTATTTTTATTTTTTTATACTAAGCCTACCATACATACATACCATACACACCATTGGATAGGTCTCGCCGAGCCGCATCCAACGACACCACTTACGACGGATATCTCACATAAAATTTCAGATTTTTTAAGTTTTGTTAAAATTTTAATACAAACCGAGGTTTTGGCGGTTTCGTACCCTACAGTACCTCTGTAGGGTACTGTTACGGGGTGGGTTCAGGATGACTTTTTAAAAAAGGATATAGATATTACTCTGAAATACTTTTAATTAATTAAAGAGTTTACAATTATAAAATATGTTCCGCGACGGCGTTCAAATCCACACTGCTTAATCTTTATGGAAAAATTACGAGCGGCGAGTAAATGCTGACATCGACTTATTGAAACTATACACGATGACACGTGTAAACCCGCGGTGTCATCGGTTTAATTTTATATTCCTGCGCGTGTAATTTAGGACATAACAGCCCCCCGAATAAAATGGAGCATCTGGTGAAAGAGATGTGAAATTTAAGATTAGATTCGATTTTAATCTACGTTTGCAAAGGATTTGAACGTCGTTTAAGAATCACAATGTTATTAGATACCGGTTAGTTATATTATCTTAAACTTAACATAACAATAAACAAATGTAGGTCTAGACAAAACATAGACAATGATAATAAGTATTTAATTTTTAAAATCTTAATGACTAATTACAATATATAAAGTACAAGGCTAGTTTTGTTTTGTTACTAAAATATTTCGCTTTAATGTAGTTGGCCTTGAAAGCGACAAGTCAGGATCGGCAGGTTCCTCAAACTCAGATAATTCAATACTTTGTTGAGGATAACCGCGACTAACTTTCTTTGTGTTATTACATTGATTGAATATTTGTATACAACAAGGAGGTTTAGGACAGATAAATTTCCTAGCTTTGTAAAGTAAATATAAGCAGAATATAATGAAAAACATATAACTCAGTGACATATAATGAACTCCGTACTTTTGAAAGTGATTAGGATTTTCGATCTTATTTAATTCTTGTTCGAAGGAGTCCAGGTGCGTACTAGCTTGTAGCAAAGAATCTAAGTTATTAATGTTATTTAATTTTAAATATGGAAGATGCGAAAATGAACTGTTGACCCTATTCTTTTCACAGCAGTCGTCTTTAACAAGATTAAAGTTAGAGACAATTCGTGTGCTTACATTTAAGAAAACATTTGAAGACGGCACAAACTGTAACATCTTATAAAAAGCTTTGCAGGTTTTTGTCAAGGATAATATTCCCGTACCGAATATCGTTTCGTCAAAACTTCTACCATCGTTTTCACAAGATACATGACATTTACCTGGTTCAGATAGAACGTATATCCATCTATTATTATTGATCTTATGGAATAATTCGATAGACCCTTTTAACAGTTTAATTTCACAAGAACTAGGGATCTTATGAACTATTTCGGTGATAAGGATTGATTCGCATATTGGATTGGCGACACTCGAGTATACATTATCTAACTTACAAATATAAAACTTATCACTTATCACTTTGCACTTGTTTATGTCTTGCAGCGGCGAGTAAAACATATGATCAACAGTTATTGCAAGGTAAGGCCGACTAGGAGAGATAAGGGCAAAGGTATTAGGTTGCGTAATATCATAGGGAATAGGCATTGGTATGACATGGTATAAGTTATAGGTCTGAGGTAGTACGAGCGGGATTTTAATGATAACAATTATCTTGTAATTATGGATATAAGATGCCAGTTGCGAAACATCGATAAGGTCGTGAATATTTTGTAAAGATAAGGGAGACACAGGGAGTTCATAATACCTTGGCATATTATTCACATTCTGTTCAAGTTCGCTATAGAGCTGATAAGGACTAAGTACAGTGGGATGCAAAATATTCATTTTACTAAATAAAATCGCGTTATTAATATCCTCGATATCAAATGACAATGAGATGATGATACCTCGACAGCATTAAGATAAACATTTATGTTAGATTTAATTTCTAGTTTGTCATTTGAGTTTGATAATATTTGGAAAGCATGGTCAATTAATTCGATGTTTTTATTGAGTCGACTTTCGTTTTCGTTTAACTTAGACATAGAGCTATTAAACGTCGTTATAGTCGATTTGATAACGTGGATATTATCTCTCATTAAATGAACTAATTGGTTTTCGTCCGATTGTACTTGGTCTATAGCTTCTGAGAATTTGATAGCGTCGTCCGAGTCTAAGATGCCGAAAAGGGTTTTCAAAATAGATCCGCCGGCATTGATTAAGCCTCGTTTAGACCGCTTATTATTTACCATCTGATTACTAAGGATATATGAAACCGACGAATATTTTTTTATGTTGTTTTCATGCTGGCTTCGCAGCGCTGATAGCGCGTTTAAACAATCTATTTGAACCTTAGATGAACTATTATTCTCACAATAAGAACTAATCCTAACGAATAGAGATTCGACTATATCTAAATGCGATTGTATTTTCTTAATGTCTAAGTACGTGACTATGTTCCAGTCATCGTTGGTAAATTTGACGTCGATCATTTTATCAAAGTATAAACCGGAACCACTTATTATTGGCGTGACGACTTGATGACATGTGCACGCCGCAACAAGGTGCCTGAAATAGGATTAAGTTATTGTATCGTCTAGAGCTAACTTTATTTCGTCGTAATGATGACGTACATGCTTACGATTTATGAGAAGAGTCACGGTATGATTCCCGTTGATTTTAATGATTTTATATGGACCCTTCCAAATTGGGGACAAGGCTTTATTTTGTTTGTGGTGACATTTGAGATACACTAAGTCCCCGACATTGTATGTGATAGGCTTAGCGTGCGAATCATAATGACGTTTAGACCTCTCTTTAGAGTCTTGCATATTTTGTAGCGCTTTTTGTCTACTGTAATACAACCTATGATTTAATACTCTAACATAATCTGTGTAGGTATTATTTTCTAAGGTGTCTATGGATTTAGGAATATATGGCTTAAAACCCAGAAGTAATTCAAACGGTGAGTAGTTAGTGGTAGAGTGGACATTCGAATTGTAAGAGAACATGGCCGTGTTTAAGTACAGGTCCCATGTATGTGCATTTTCGTTGACAAAAGGCCTCAGATATTCTTTAAGTGTCGAATGGCTCCGCTCTAGTGCACCATTTGATTGCGGGTGATAAGGCGCAATAAGAATGTGTTTGATACCGAATAATTTACTGAGCTGCTTTATTACCTCGGAACTAAAATTTGTACCTTGATCGGTGACGATCATTCTAGGGATTCCGAGGTGCGAAATGAAATGAACTAATTTCTCAGCAGTCTCGTCTGCTGAGCACGTTTGTAACGGATAGGCTTGCGAATATTTCGTCAAGTCATCCTGAATGGTGAGAATGAATTTATATTTGAATTCGTAAGTTTCCGGCAGAGGGCCGACAATGTCTAAAAATAATTTCTCGAGTGGCTTCGTTGCTGTAGAAGTTATAATCATTGGGGCACGATTAGTTTGGCGTAGCGGTTTATTTATCTGACAAGACTTGCAATTTTTGACGTAATCTTCAATGTCCTGGCGCATGTTTTTCCACCAATACATAGATTTAATTCTTTCTAACATTCGTGTGATGCCGGGATGACCGGCAGTCGGTAAATCATGATTGTCGCGAAGTATTTGTTTAACCTCATCAGGTGTAGGAAACAAAATAGAATTTTTATAAATATTAACTTTAATGCCGCTATTGTGAAAAACGTAAGCTATAATATTATAGATCTTTGTATATGAAAGTTTTGTATATGGGTCGGAGAAATCTGATATAGCGAATTCCTTCTCCTCTCTATACCAAAATTGTATCATATCCCGATATTCAACTAATAATTTAAATATATCTTTGTATGACATTACATCATAGTGATGCAACCGCACGAATAAATGTGTAAACAAATGACTATCGTTTGAGGTGCTATACAGGGTATAGAGTTCGCGTTCTATGTCACGAATATTAGGTTGACTTGTAGATAAGTCTATGATTTCTTTGCAATACGGTACCGAATCGTCTAGGTCGATTGCCGTAGGATAAGTTATTAATTTACATTTGGCCTTGAGTAAAGACTCCTTGCGCTCTTGAATTACAGTATCAAAAGAAAACGTTGACTGTCTTATGGCTTTTAGATACTTCTCGTAAGTGTCCGATGTAGACGGCGAAGGACAATTGTAGGGCGACGTATTGTCGTCAATAGCGCATACGGGGCGCTTTATTATATTGTTATCGTTTATTAATGGGAAGCGTGACAAAGCATCCGCGTTACAATTTAATTTACCCTGTTTGTGAACTATCTCGTAGTCATATTCCTCTAATTTTAGACGCCAACGAATCAATCTAGATCCGGGGTCTTTGACGTTAAATAACCAAACCAAAGGTTTGTGATCGGTAACGATTTTAAATCGGTAACCGAATAGATAGGGCCTGAAGGTTTTTACACCGAAGAGAATAGCCAAAAGTTCCTTTTCGGTAGTGGAGTAATTACCTTCGGCTTTGTTAAGCGTTCGAGACGCGTATGCGATAGGCTTGTCTTTGCCTATCTCACCTTGTGATAATATGGCGCCTACCGCGTAATTAGACGCGTCAGTTGTCAAAATAAAAGGTTGACTAAAATTGGGATACTGTAGGAGTGGAGCTGTCGTTAGTTTTTGTTTCAAGATATTAAATGCGTTCTCCTGATCGCCCGACCAATTAAACACGGCGTCCTTTTTTAAAAGGGAGGTTAAAGGTTTAGTTATCTTTGAAAAATTTTCAATGAAACGCCTATAATATCCTACTAAACCTAAGAACGATTTAATGTCCTTTGGACATTTAGGAGTCGGGAACTGAGTTTTGGTTTTGGTTTTGTCTGGGTTAGGATAGACACCTTGATCCGTAATCATGTGACCGAGATATGCAACTTCCCGTCTTAAGAATTCGCATTTCGCAGGTTGCAATTTAAGATTAAACTGACGAAATCTGTCAAAGACTAAATTAAGCTTTTCTATATGGGATTGAAGGTTTTCGCTGTATATAATGCAGTCATCTAAATATATGTAACAGTGAAGACCTTGAAGACCCGATAAGACGGTGTTCATGAGTTTTTGAAATGTCGCAGGAGCATTTTTTAGACCGAATGGCATTCTGGTAAATTCATAGTGGCCGGAGATTTCGTTTCCTACCACTGTGAAACCAGTTTTGGACGCGTCTTTTGGGTCAAGCTTTATTTGATGAAAGCCACTTATAAGGTCGAGTGTGCTAAAGTATTTTGAGTGGCCTAATTGGTCAAGAATATCGGTAATTATTATTAGGTATGGGATATATTTCGGTGACAGTCACATCGTTCAGTTTCCTGTAATCGATGACTATCCTCCATTTCTGTTTTCCCGATGAGTCTATTTTTTTGGGCACTACCCAGATAGGGGCACTCCACGGAGATTTTGAAGGACGAATAATATTTTGGTCGAGCATTTTCTTTATTTGGCTCTCGACCTCCCCTTTGTGGCATTCGGGAAAACGGTATGATTTTGCATGTATAGGGGCAGCATCTCCAGTATTAATAGAATGTTCAATAGCGTTAGTGCAAGTTAGAGGCTCGCCCTCAAGATAAAAGATATCTGTATAGTTTGAACAACACTCTAAGAGCCGTTTTGTTTCCTCAGGGTTTAAATGTTCTGTTCGAATAAGATCGAGCACGCGTTGTGATCTATCTGAGGGCATATCATCTATATGATGAGTGATTTGGACATTGTCACCATTAACCGACTGGGAAGGTGTTGTCACGCTCTCGAAAGGAATTAAATGGATATGATAATTTTTAAATATTATTTGAGATTCAGTAGTATTGAGTATCGAAACGTTTACACGATTGTTTGGTTTTACCGACACAATACAATTTGCTACATAAACTCCTTCGGCATACATATGATCGAGAACTAGAGCTTCCTTCATTGTGTTTAACTCGATTAAAGAATTTGAGACAGGACATTCAACTATGGCCTCAGAACGAGGCGGGATTACATAGATAGGATTACTAAAATTTAATGGTATAAGATGACCTTGTATGAGCAATGAATTTTGGGAGTACTTAATATCGCATTCAAGTTTTTGTAAAAAATCATTACCCAAAATACCGTCGTAATTAAGCCTCACTTTATCACTAAGAGCGTGGAAAACATAGCTAAAGGAAAGCTTAGATTGCGACGAAAATATGTATTCAAGATCCATCGTAAATGACCCTAAGGTCTCACAGTGTGATCATCTTCACTGAGACCTTTAAGTTTGATTTTATCATTAGATAAGATAGGCATAGAAGTGAATTGTCGAAGTTTAACAATACTAACGCTAGCTCCCGTGTCAATAAGGAAACATAGAGGTTTCTGTGAATATTTAGTGTTAAGGAGTATATGAGGCAGAGAGATTTTAGACGTTTTTATTTCGTAAATTGGAGTAATGGACTCCCGGAGTACCGGATTTTGAAGCTTATTAGAATTTAATGGGACAGAGGTTTTAGTCGAAACATGTCCGGATTTATGTGAGATACAATAGCCTTCATTTCGGGACTGTTTGCCCTGTTGTATGGCTGACGAAAATTTGGAAAGGCTGTCAGTTCGGGGCTGCTTACCCTGTCGATTAGCCAAGTACGACTGACCTTCGGTTTGGGGCTGATTACCCTGTCGAATGGCCAGAGAGATATTAGATAGACTTCAGTTTGGGGCTGGTTACCCGGTCGCATGGTCAAATTATTTTGAAGTTGACCTTCGGTTTGGGGCTGGTTACCCGGTCGCATGATCAAATTATTTTGATGTTGACCTTCAGTTTGGGACTGGTTACCCTGTCGCATGGCCAAATAAATTTTAGGGTTGACCTTCAGTTTGGGGCTGGTTACCCGGTCGCATGGTCAAATGATTTTGAAGCCGACCTTCAGTTTGGGACTGGTTACCCTGTCGCATGGTCAAATAAATTTTAGATTGACCTTCAGTTTGGGGCTGGTTACCCGGTCGCATGGTCAAATGATTTTGAAGTTGACCTTCAGTTTGGGACTGGTTACCCTGTCGCATGGTCAAATAAATTTTAGATTGACCTTCAGTTTGGGGCTGGTTACCCGGTCGCATGGTCAAATTATTTTTTGGATTCGTGTTTGGAAGAAATTGGAATGACGTCGTGAGTTTGAAATGTGAGGGACGTCAGATTTTGTTGTACCTGAAATATGGTCGGGCGCAATGTGGCACGCAAACGACACCCGACTCTTTAGTTTAAATCGTCATGTTGTTCAATTTCTTCCCACGAATCAACTTGATCAGGCGACGACGTTATGATATTGTGCTGAACCGGAGGATTGTTCTTCCTAGAATTATTATATTGGCGCTTGTAACACTGGGAAATATGATGTCCGGTCTTATTACAATATGCGCAAACTACATCTTTCGCCTGATTTGGTTTACTTTGAGTTCGAGAGTCTGAAAAGGTTTTGGCAGTAAACGAAGTTGAAGGCTGAGACAAAGAGCGTTTCTTTTTTATGCATTGACTTTCCAAGTGCCCTGTCCTATTACAGAATGTACAATTTTTTATAGTTTTTGGGGAGACCCTGAGAGTGAAGTTGTAAATTTTCTCTTCCTCAATAGCAATATTAATTGCATCATTTAATGTTTTAGGATTTCTGCTTCTCACCATATTGCGTAAACTAGAATGTAAACCAAAGGTGAAAGTATGTAGAGCTAGGTCTTCCGTCATTGCAATTCTACCTGATAAGTCTTTTTTAAGAGTCTCAGAGTTGTGTATCTCGGACTGCATGTCGGTGAGGCAGGTTTCTAGGCGCAGAGCAAATTGCGATACCGATTCGTTCTCTTGTTGCCTACATGATTGCAACTCGAAAAACAAATGGTTGTAATGTTTCCTTTCGCCGAAAATTTTGGCGAAGGAACGACTGTAAAGATTCAAAGTCCTCGAAGACCTTGTTTGAGCAAGCTATCTGAGCCTTGCCTCTCAATTTGGAAAGGATATATTTGAGAATGAGCTTTTTCTGGACTCTCGGACGCTAGACCTAATGCATTTTGGCAGTTCGTTAAAAATGCAGGCAAGGTTTCACGATCTCCCTTATATGTGTCAATAAAATCGCATAGAATTTTGATAGGATATTGTTCGCTAAGGGAAATTTCGGATTTACTCATTTTATAGCAAATTTGAATCCTCTAAAAATTTATAATAGGTTCTCAGTTAGACCTAGGACAGGAATATGGACAGGAACTTGCAATAAAGTGATAAAATATTCGACTCACAGCAGCACCGCGGAGAAGGAGTGTGGACATCGCCGGACTTCTGGCGGAGAGAAGGTAGGTCGCACTTGCAGGCAGCAGCAGCAGCAGCAGCAAGCAGCAACAGCAAGACGACCCACACCGGGAAGCTTGTACGGCAGCGATCCGGAACACCAGCAGGTAAGTTCTTCAGGTGAGTGTTTGAATAGGCAGGA
>NW_020800085.1:0-20548 GCF_003590095.1 Trichoplusia ni
TATAAAACGATGTTTGTTAATTTACAAATAAATACACATATGTACTAACTTCCTTATTGTAACAAATTGTAGTGCTTTTTTACAACATTTACTTTGTTATGTAAAATAAAGAGCCATTCCAAATGTTTGCACATTTGAATATGATGACCGTTCTCGATAAAAAGTTGCATAATTTCCAAGAAATGTATTTGTTTTGAAAGTAAATCTCAAATAGATAATATCAGTATGCTATTATGCATCATAGTAGTATGCAATTAAAAATGTTGACTGGCCTGTTGGTCTAGTGGTTAGTGACTCTGACTGCTATAGTGGAGGTCGTGGGTTCGATTCCCACCTAGGGCAAATGTTTGTGAGATAAGCGGGATCATTTGTTCTGTGTCTGAGTGAAATTTATATTTTTATTATGCCTGTATAAAGAAATATATAAGTATGTTTATCAGTTGTCTAGTACTCATAACACATGCTTTGCTTAGTTTGAGACTAGATGGCGTTAGTTGAAAGTTTTGGATATTTTGACATGATTGTTATTATTTCGTTAATCGACTTTGCGGGCCTACCACTGTCTATTGCAGTGTGGAAGTGAGATGGAGCGATACCGTCGTAAAGCGTCGTCACTTTTCAACACTAGATACAATCTTTACAGTTTGTGGTACAACCTCTGGTATGCAACTCGAGTACTTGCTTTAACAATCGAGTAGATTCAAGGCAGACCGGTGAAGGCAGGAAGAATGTAGTCTCAATGAAATGTTGTATCACCTTTTTGAGCTTAATTTTTTCCTTATTCGTGTGGCTAATGCCGTAACTAATGTCTAAATTAGCATTTAAATATTCGAACATTTCTATTTTTTATTCGATTTAGATTTATTGGGTTTTATACAGTTTTAATTACTGGCTGCTAAGATTTACTTTCGAAGAACACTATTTTTTTTATTTATAAAGGTACACATTCCCAAAAAAAAAAACATCGTGGAAAACTTGCTGTACAAAATATATACTTTTTATTACAAAATACGTATAAACATGTGGTGCATAAGTTTTTGTCTCCAAACATAATTTCATGAATAATTTGTAAACGTTTTCCGAGGAATTATATACCTGAGATGGCAGCCTAATCATTGTATGAACAGATGACGTAAATACAAGTCATCAAGATTGCGAAGCGTATAATTTCAACAATAATCATTACATTCGATTCTCTGTACACAACACTGTTCCTTATTATGGAAATTTAAAAATATTTCTGGAAATATTTTCTTATGTATTTAAACAGGTGTTTTTTTTTAATTGCCCTGTAATCTGTATTTATGGCTTAACATTTGCTTACAGTTATAGTTATAGCAATACCTACACAAACAAAACGAAATATTACATAATCACAGAAACATTATATCTTTATAACCGAATGTATATTGGTACAAAAACAGAAGACTGTCTTCTCTATTTTGGTAGGTTAATTAAATACATTAGTAAACGTTTGTTTCCTTTTGTGAAATGGTTACAATATTGCAATGTAGGCGCGGTGTACCTCAACTTGTCAGCTGTTGCCTAATTCCTGGACAGCGGAAAGGTCAGACTAATCGCAGGCACAATCGTGTCCGATGCTTTTGTGGCCGTGTGTGGACCGTTTCATAACTATCCCTTCACGGTGACTTTAATTGGCTATAAAGTGAGGTTTTGCGGAATTATAGGCAGTCTTGGTTGAACAGACGTGTAGGATGAATGGAAAATGCAGTGGATACTGTGGATAGCATTTGTCTCTCAGGCATCCTGAGTTCGTCTACTCGTGTTTAAGAGTTATTAGGAGCACTAAACTACCGATTGACGGTCTCTAATCGTGTTTTAGTGGTCTGTAAGGGTTAGTGTTGCACAATTACAGTTTATACATCCTCATTTATGCACGCCGCGGTTTCCAGTACATTGTTGAGTAATAGGAACAGTTTTGGGACAGCCGTCTTGGAACTTTGTCATACTCGAGCCACAAGTAGGACGATTGTTTTGGGCTTTCATAGTTGTGTAATTGCTCTGTCCTGCTAAACTCTAACTAGTTTTACTACTTGTACGTGTCCACAATATGTATAATTCAATATGCTACCTACAAAGGTATCAAATTGACTTCTGAGGAGGGTCTTTGATAAACTCAATTATGATTGACCCTTGATCTTAGGTGAGTCAATGAACATGTCCTATAAGGAGAAACAGCTACAAGTTTATGTACTAAGAGAAATCTAAACCTTACTAATAAATTCTTAAAAGATAGATAACCATTGAATATTATTAATAGACATTAAATTAAAACCACTTTCATTCAGTTTCACTGGAATATCTATTTATTATAATGTAGACAGTTTATATTATATACCTAAGTTTGCAGCTTTGGTTTAAAAGGTAGAATTTTGAATAGTGGTTTGAAGTGAAAATAGCTCGCGGCTTCGCTAGTGGTCGGCTCAAAAGTGCCAAATTAAATTTCTCCGGAGCATCAAAGGCCGACGAAGCTTATCTAAATTGCATGACACCAGGTTCTGTGAATAATAGAGGATCTCAGGAAAAGCGTCGAGATTTCAGCAATTTTCATAAATAATTACTTTCTTATAGCTCTGTGTCTATAAGCTTGGATAGTTTAGGGACACAATGTACACTTATGTAGGAGGGTTGAGGTAAAGTAAAAACTTCAATACAAAGAAATCTAGAGTAAAATATATATTATTTTATGAGCCGAGCTGAGCTCGCAAAATTATTTTATGACGGTATCTTTTACGTTTTATGTGGACCTAAAATGGAGTCTCCTAGACTCAGAGCTAGGCTGAATTATGTGCTTACGTGACTTACACTTAAAGTTAGCCATTTCTTTAGTGCCGGTTGACACTGAGAAATCTCTCTTTTTCGTCTTCGTCTTCTTTATTTTAAACTTGAAGTCTGCAGAATGACTGAATGTAATGCTTCTTAAGTTTCCGTATCCAAAGGATAAAATCAGAAACGTATTACTGAGACTCCGCTGTCTGTTTCGCCTGTCAGTAACCATATCTCATGAACTGAACTGAGTTGATTTTGTTACAGATTGCCGATTTTATTGCTGCTATAACATCTGATAATAATCCAGGATAAAGATCTATTCGGCATGCATACGGTTGCCTCTCTTAAGCCTATTGTGTGAAACCCTCAGTGCCGCGAGTCCGTCTCGTATTTAACAGTTATTTTATCTAATTGACGTAAATTGTTTAATGTTCCATCCATGATTTTTGATTAACCCATCAAATTGTCAATTGATAGATCAGATAGGCTCAGTATTCAATGTTATCGTAACCTAGATCGCCTTGTATTGCGTATATCGTAAGAATTATCCAATGTCGGTGATTCAAGGAAATCGGTGTTTTTGTTTGAAGTAGTTACCGGATTCAGTACTTACGCGGTACTTATGTTCATCGGCCAATTTGGTCGAAATTTGCAACAAGGCAAAAAGTGTGATAAACGTTGCTTTGTATAACAGTACGAATTACGCAAGCAAAGTCACTGGAGATTTAATCTACTTCCTTATTGTGTTTGATCGCTTATTTATTGTTTTATGGAACTGAGCCAAAATTGAAAGATCCAAATACTTCGAAAAGTAAGACTTGAAGTTGTGGGAGCGAGATATCGCTCTGCACCATGTAGTACTTTCTCGCTTCCTCGAGTATAACAGCCTGTTGATAGTACCTAGGCCTTGGCATAAACCTTCTTGAATGAAGAGTGAGAGTTGTTGATAGTTTTAAAGGCTGGTGACTCTGATGTTAGGGGTCGTCGTCCTTAGTTTCACTTTCATGGGGTATCAGAGCGTTGCCATGGCGACGCCGTTACCTTACGTAATTACGTAAACGCCATAGACTGCACTCCCAGTTTCACTTTCTAAGAAATAATCACAGCTTATGTGTGTAGGTTTATATTTGCAATTACGTTAGCACCGTTGCACTGTTTTGATAGCTGTTTTTACCCCCTATCTAAAAGTGATGACTCTTAGAATACTCTTATAACAATTTAGAATAGAGTTTCTTAATCATATCGCAAAGTGTAAGTGCATGTGTGTGTGTGTTTAATAAAAACATTAAAATTAGTAAGAAGCTTGTTAATTTTGGTTTCGCCATAAAATGAAAGTCTTTACCACTCCTTAATATATGAACTACTACCACATCTTAAAGTAACACCACAGCTGTGGAAGCGTGATAGCGCGCTACACTGCATAGAACGCCGTCTTTTTTTCCACAAATTACCTTAAGAGGTTGTTTCAGCCCCTCTCGTCCACCAAGCATAACTTCTCCGAACTAATTAGCCGAATCAAGTTACATAACAGCTAACTTAGTTACCCTGAACGAATTGTTAAATACTGTACTGTGTACTTAATTGTTACCGAGTTTGTCTTCCCCGTGGCTTATTATCGTGAAGCTAACACTAGCTTCCGATATCGACTTTAGTCGACATAATAATAGGTATCTTAATTACATTTTGTTTCAAATACATAATATATATTATTAAATAATTACACCCAGGCACAAAACAAATAATCATTCTCATCTCCAGGACAAGCATTTGTGTTATCTAAGAATTAAAAATATTTGTGCATGTAAATTGAATGTTTGTGAAACCTCTGCGATACTGAGAATAAAGTCCTTCAAGGGGGAGACTTTTTTTTAAAAAAAAAGCTATGTCGATATCGACTTCTTTCCGGAAGATTGATTGTCTTTCGTTGTCAAATCTAAAAAGGGTAAAATAACATATTGTCAATACAAGTATCGGTAAATAATGGCAAAATAACTAAATAAAAATATGTGCCTAGCGTACCATTATTAACAACTACTCTCTAATAACAAGGAGTTTTACAACATAACAATTTAGGCAGCCAATTTAAATATTATGATTCGTTTCTTTAACTGTATCTACTACCTATTCAACACAATTGGATATTCATATTAAAATTCACGTCTGAATAATTCATCATAATACAGACCGAATAATTCAGCCTGAAATTTTGTTTTGGTCTTTTTCTAATAATTCTAAACCCAAAACTTAGTGACAGCCTAGTGGTATGATCGTTGGATTACTAAATAAAACAACGAACAACAAAACACTAACAAATTAACCATACGAAAGAAAAAAAAGATTTTTGTAAAATCAATACGAAAAAATGTTTCTCATAATATATTTCCTTTCTTCCTTCCTTGATTTGTTAGTCAAAAAAACTGGCATTTTTATACTATTTATATAAAATGCGTTCAAACAGTAAAAGGAAGGTCGAGACTATTATTACAAACGATTATTGTTTTGTAACTATCTCAGTAACAACCTCTCCGGAAATTGTTTGATGCAAAAAAATGCCCCGATTTGATAAACGGCTTAAAAACCTATTTTGTAAATATTTATTATAAAATACACAATCGTTAGTATTAAAAATAGTTATAAAACTCTATTTTTAAAGTTCTAGTTAGCTCCATAATACGGAATCGCTATATAAGTAAACTTTTGTGATAATTATTCTTTTTTTAAAATCCAAATCAATCTACCGCTAAGGCTATTGTTATTGTTTCCTTGTTTTCTGCTAAATAACGCAATTTATGTAAAAAAATACATCGAAATGTTGTATATCTCAGATTTCGGTTATGTTTAAAATAAAATACAAAACAAACACTATGAACGATGGCAACTAGCTGTTTAGACTACAATTACAAAGAGCAATTTGACGCCTCTTAATATACCTTACAATATAATGTGGGCAGAATAATGACATGGAAAGTTGCACTTGTTAAGTTCGGGGTCATTACATAGTTTGTTACCGTATAATATATGTAAAGATACCACTTCTTATTGTGGGGGTGGTGCCCACAGTAAGGAAGGAGAGACACTATAAGGATTACTTAAGATTTCCAAGACTTTCATGGTTCTGTTTGCTGCCGTTTTTATGGGACAAAAACCATAGAAATCTAAATAATTATTTCTACGAAACTATCGTTAGTTAAATAATAGCTATCTAAATAATTATTTAGATTTCTATGGACAAAACCAAGAAACTGTGCATATTATGGTGCATATGTCTTAGTCGGACCTGGGCCTCAATTCTGCTTTTAGGGCAATGGGATTAAATTTGAAACTATTCCTATACTTTTAAGCATTTTGCAACACAATAATAAGAAATTCATTGTTTTAGCCGTGAGTGTTTCAACCCGTTTTGATTTTTCAATTCAAGCATTTTCCCTTGAAGTTCACGATTGTAGTAACTCTTGGCCACTTTGGCACTTTCCTCAACTTTTCTGCGCTTCAAACCCTCCCACATAGTCTACCGTCAATTGTTTCGTAATTCGTCCATCTGTCGCGAATCGCTGATGAGTACGCATCCACAATCATGTTTATGTAGTACCGGTGATGGCGTTATCTCCATATCTGGGGCAATGACCACCTTGAGTAACATCTCGCATTTTATTGCTATAGAATATTCACAAGAATACGTTCATTCAAAATGTGATTGTTTTGTTTACGTTTGTAGCGAAAAGAATTGATGCAAACTGATTTTTTTTAATTTTTAAGTCTGAAATTGAGATAAACACGCTGCTTTTTATTAAAAAGAATAATGCGTTCTTGAAATAAAATTATCTTAAAACAAATGAATAGAAAGCCTACTGATGTTAAGAGGCTGACAAAAAAGTTGATTCTTGAGTAAATTAATAGAGATAAAACTAGCTTAGTTATCAAACTGACTAAATACCATAAATTCGCTTTAAGGTCGCGTCTAAACCAAACTGGTAGTCAGCTACTGACTGTGCGAGCATCTCGTGTTTTTGTCTTTCCATATTCACTTTTCGTTTTCTATCTTATATGTCTTTTTTTATCTGTCGATCTTTGTGACGTCACAAGTTAATTAGGGTAGTGGGTATGCCCAAAATGACCGCAACTGTGGATTCGTGTCCGCCACAATTGCAGCTGAATACATTATCTTCGGCCTAAAATGTCATAGTAACCATCTCAATTGTTAAACAAATATGTGTAGATGTTATCATGAAGGTCATTCGCTATCTCTTTCGTGTACTTTTATCTTTGGGAATCTGTTACAAGACCTTGGTTATCTCATCTCGGAAGGTGTTTGTTTAGCCGTGGAAATATTTTTGATTGATCACCTGTGAGTGTCACGCTATAGTTTTGTGTTGCTTGACATTTTCCCGGAGTTAATTTATTTAGAAATTTCCTACTGGTGTATCCTCATGGCTGTTTTAATTTGTAACAAATGTCCTGACACTTTTTCCGTCGATAGTAACTTATGTCTTTTGGTTGTATTTCGGTGTATGATGACGTTGCAGCTCAAAGCCCTTAATGGAAATATACATAAGTCACTGATAACTGATAAGTTATGACTTAAGCTGATGCGATATTAAGTGAAGTACCTACGATTTAGGTAGGAATTTCGCTCCTTTCTATGATTCCTATCAGCAATCTCTCGTTTGCCACATTTTAGAAAATTTGACGACCTATCAAATAGGTCTTCTTAAAACGAACCCAAAAAGTTTCAGATTACCTGGTTGTTGTCCCTTATAGACTTCGGAAATCGATAACTTGAGGTAACACAGCCATAATAAATCTTAATTCTATTAAACAAAAATACCATCGTGGTTTACAAAATTTTCTTACAAAAGCACGTCTTTATCTGGTTCAAATAACGTTGTTCCTGTAACAAAATTCACTGTTATTTCTGTATCTGTTATGCCAACATAAATCTAAGTTATGGGCCTGTTTCCATTCCATTTATTTAGGTTTTATCTTATTCTTAGTACTAACACCATAAACCTGCTACACTGCATTATAAATTAACCGAACATTCAACGAAATCTGCGTACAATTTATTTACTGTCATTTTACTAAAATAATAAATCATTAAGACAAGTTTCGTTGCTATCGCTACACGTTATTCATTCAGAAAAGCCAATAGCTCTTATTCATCTTGATTATGTGAATTTAAACTTTATGTAGTGTGCATAAAATACTAATTAAATATTTAAGTGCTAGCTTGTGCAATACGGTAAATCTCGTTGGATAACCTTTCTTTTCTTTTAAGTGTTTACGTAATTTATGTCGTTCTAAAATGTTAATTAATATTGTTACGTCATGTCTTTACACTCCAAAGAAAAGTTGTTTCCCCTTTTTTACCTCGTTTTACACTTTAAAAGAGTTAGTATTTATGCAGATTAAATGGCAGAGTTTAATCTAATTCGGAACATGAAATCGGGATAAAAACTGTCCTATCGTGATCCCGGTTATAAACTATCTGTTTAACATGTTTCTTTTAAATTTGTTCAGTGGTTTTTGCGTTAAAGAGGAACAAACATCCACATATCCGTTCAAACAAACTTTAGCGTTTATAATATTAGTAGGATAGTCGTTAAATTATCATGTCATCGTTCATCCCGCAGTTATTGGCGTGTGTTGGTAGCGTGATGTTTTATGCCCCTTAATTGTCAAATAATTGACTATCCACCACAATAATAGTACCTAATACAAGCCAGTAATTCTCGAGAAAATTAAGTTGACTGATGAACAAAACTCAGCTTAGTAAATTAGTACAGAATCAAATTTCCAATCCCCCATTATTTGTTAGAGAGTTGACCTCAAAAACGGTAAGCTATAAAATAACAGGTGTTAAACAGTAAACGGTAACATATTGTTCTACTTAGATACCGTATTCCCTTTAGCATTGTGCCCAGGTATGCAAGTGAAAGAATCCCGGCGTTCGGAATACTAAACAGGTGTCCCAGTGAACGCGTATTGACTATGTACGGAGGAATGTAGCGACCGTCCGATGGGATAGAGTTGTTTTATACGTTATTGGTATGATCGGAGTTAGAGTTAAAGGAGAAACCCGATTCTGGGCCTAGCCGTTACACGAATGAAATATGTACCAAAAAATTCTACTATTTTTCTTAGTTAACCCATTTAAATCTTAGCAACAATTACAATGGCCAAGTCTAAAAAAAAGTACATTTTTATTTTTCTATTTAAAACAACCTTTGTAAAGTATTTATTTTATTGTACATAACTTCATTTGGAAACACTAGCATAAAACAATAGAGTGTACCTAGAATATAATCGATTTAGCGGATATTACATTTTTAAAACTATATCAATATAAAATGAAAAATATACATTATTTACAAAACGTCAAAAAATACATCTTCATCCATGCCAAAGTCGGGAAACATGCCCAGAAGGCTGGTTGCATGGTCACGTTCTTTGGGCAAAATATAAACCTGCATTAGCCTTTATTTTATTGTAATTGCTTTTTTAAATTCAAATCATTGTAAAATAAAAAAAAATCTGGTGTATAATAATATTTTTATGTAAGCACGATTAAAAAATCATTAAAGGAAATAAATAATTGAAAAAATCGATTTCAACGAATCGATTCTTTTATTTCACATGGATTGCACTAGTAAATGGCAAATGCCAATGTCAACGTCTGACAATTGACATCGTTTTTCCGTGTCATTCGCTCTTCGTATCTTCGCGCATGTGAATGTGTTTTTCAAATACTCGAGATTCATTACAATATTAAACCTCTGCTCGAATACTGGACTCCGAAACTGATTGCCTTCTGACTGACCCTCGCTTGCATATTGGATGCCTGCATTCCTGCTGACCTTTGCTGGACAACCGGATCTGAATATTGCTCTTCTGACAATTGGTGGATACGGTATCATGAGTGCATTAATGGAGGAATAGCAACAGACCGTTGCAACACAATAGAAAGGCGAATATTGGTTGGGTGCTGTGCCCACACCATGGACCAATTATCCTCCTGCACAATTCCTAGATAGTGTATTATTATATTATGATAATCCTAACGAAGGTGGTTAATAAAGAATGATCTCAATAATACGGTTTTTTTATTTTAATAAACCTATTGTCGCAATCGCAGTTTACTGTAATTTCAGATAGCATCAAATTCCCTGGTAGTAAACACAATGCTTAAATATGTCATTATTGATGTAAGTAGGCCCTATCTAGCAAACATAGTTTTCTGCTGAGGTTTTCAAGAATATTAATCTGAATTCACCACTTTTTATGTAAGTAGGTACCTAAACCTCATCATATTAGGTTGCGAGCGCACAGCTCGAAACAAAAATATGGCTGCGATGCCTGCTGACAGCAGAGAGTGTGAGAGAGAGAGCGTTGCTAGGTTACTAAGCACGCTCCGTCTTAAAGCGCACCGATAGTCCAGTCACAGTTTTTGAAGAAGGAGGTTTCAGTAAGGATCTTGAAGAATTAAGGAGGTTTCACTATAATAAGGAGGTTTCGCTGAGACTAACAATCAGTGTAAACATTGTCTGATTTTACCAACTTGGCCATTGCTGAGAGACGTGAAAATTGGGGACGTGAAATCTTCCTAAGTTCTCTAATTTATGGCAAAATTCCAGCTCTGTAACGCCAGGCCCAAGATTCTATGGAGTTTGGTTTTCTCCTTTGCCTTAATATTATAATAATATACCACAACTTTCACACAACGCCATCTAGTAGCACTCTAAGCATAGCTTGTATTATAAGTACTAGGCATCTGATAAACATACTTGTTTCTAAATATATACGTAATATAGATAAATTACACCCAGACACAGCACAAATGATCGTGCTCGTACACAAATATTTGTCCTGGGTGGGAATCGAACCCACGGCCGTCTTGAATAACAGTCAGGGTCACTAACCACTAGGCCAACAGGATAGAATAGCAATATATAACATTCAGACGAATACTGCACACGAGGTGCAGTATTCGTCTGAAACGCCTTGACCGATTCTCATGAAATTTTGTGTGCATATTAGATATGGTTATGGAAGTCAGATAGGCAGTCATATTCAGCTAAACAAACAAACAGCTGAATCTAGCACAACTGAAGCTAAGCCCACTTCGAGGCTGAATAAGATATGAAACAACTTGTGTAAGTTCCAGAGTCTTGGTGTCTTTGTGCATCTAATTTAAATGTTTGTAAACCTTCTGCGGCCCTGGGATCCTTAGGGCGAGAGTGGTATTTTAAAAAGAAAAAGAAAATAGACCAAGTTATGTGTATTTTTTTACTTTTCCTATGAAAGTCTTTTTGGAAATATCTATGAGAACTATTTTTCTAGAACACTTAGTTTATTTTATTTGCATACAAGATTGCTTACACGCTGTACACCGTTATACGGCGTTTCGTATATCGTCCAATTTGTAAAGCAAGTGTGTCAGAACTATTAGTTGTTCTCAATATTGAGAACATAATTTGATGAACCTTTTTCTTTGATTGTAATACATATAAATATTCAGTGAAGATTTTTTTTTAATGTTATAACAGACTTTTGAAACTTTTTGGAATATAAATGAATTTATTTTAACACGAAATTCTAAAAATAAACCAAGTTAGCGACATCTATCCTTCAGTTAACAATATAAATAAATACCTACAAGTGTAGTTCAGAGTAGTTATCGTCTTACGGAAGTCACGAGAAAACTTCGAGGGCAGTGGGTTAGACGTTGATTGCCAACCTATTACCAGTCCTGCACTAATGGTTCCTAACTTATAATGCTTTGGATAATTGAGACCATATCTATATTCAATACATTCATATACTATGTTTGGTCATATCTATACTCTATACTAATATATAAAGCTGAAGAGTTTGTTTGTTTGAACGCGCTAATCTCAGGAACTACTGGTCCAAATTGAAAAAATCTTTTTGTGTTGAATGGACCATTCAACGAGGAAGGCTTTAGGCTATAAACCATCACGCTGCGTCTAACTAGAGCGAAGATACAATGGAAAATGTGAAAAAAAAAACAGGGCAGGTATATGTAAATCATAACTTATCTCTTCTACCCACGGGGACGAAGTCGCGGGCAACAGCTAGTTTGGTATAATATGGTCTGGTCCGTCAACTGCTTTTCTGTTTGTGTGCGATGATCTCAGCGAGCGACGTAAAAGAGGTTTACTATCAAATAAGTTTTATTCAAGACTTTTATACCACTTAGTTCAATACGTTGCTATTATTCTTCTTTCAGTTTGGATTTCCAACAAAGAGTCTGGAACGGATTCCGTGACCCAGTTTATATTTTTCAAAGACTTTACGAGCTTCAGTTTACTAGACCCTCGTTAAGATAAAAGTCGTATCCAATTACTATCGTTCTTGGAAGCTTTTTGATTAGAAACCTTAAATAAACCAGCCTTTATCTTTATTAAATCTGAATTTTATTATAGACATCCTAACCTTAAAAAATAATTCTTGGGAATAAGTAACTTTTTTTCAGAGAGGCCAACCTGAAAACCAACCTTTCGAATCAGATTTGATGACTTAGAGAGACTTTTTTAACAAAAACAATATCGATTTGATTGCACAAAGATCTTTGTGATATGAATATTTAAAAAAAATATAATGATTATAGTGCAAATTTGAGAATAGCCCATAAAAGTAACACAGAACTAGTGACAGTCAAAAGCAAAAAGAAATTAACTTCAGAAAGCCTACAAACACCCTTTAAAGCAGTGTTGCGATCGTAAAAAAGAGAGGCCACTCAAGTCATGTTCGCCGTCTTGCTTCCACAATTTTACCCTAAGATGTTAGGCTCCAGTGTAAAAAGTAACAACTTTGTTTCTTAAATACTTCACACGTAGGAAGAAGGGGGCGTGTGCAACATTCACATACTGACAAAAAGTCTATTAGCACATAATGCACATCGATCGCAATATGAACTAATCACCCACGCGATGTGAGAAACTGTCTATAAAGTATGGAAACTTATTGTTGCACACGAACCTCCTTGCTTATGAAAAAGTATAATTAACATAGAGGTTTAATTTTAAACGATTCTTAATAAAGACATCAGTTATTGAGATAATCATTGCTTGAAAATGTATAAACGGAAGAACTGTTCTTAAAAAATAATGTTTAAAGATAAAGCGGACCATAAACTGATTATGTATTACTTTGATTGTAAAATCTTTTAATAGTACTTTAATCTATACGGTAAGCAATTAATTTGCTTTATAAAAATATTGTTGACTAGCTGTTGCCCTTCCACTACCAATCGCAAATCCCTCCCTCCTCGGAATATAAGATCGGGATAAAAACTATCCTGTGTTAATCCGAGTTATAGACTTGCTTAAATCCGATTCGGTTTTTGCGTGAAAGAGTAACAAACATCCATACTTACAAACTTTCGCGTTTACTATATTACTGACATTGTAAGAGCATTCCTGTAGCATCTAATACCATATGATAATATATTCAATGACAGTTGTAAACATTTTTTATTTCCACAATGATTGCGCTGTATGGAAGTTATGTTCGTATACAGGGTACGTGATCCGACGCAATAGGAAAATGTAATGACATAATTATGGTGTATTAGCTCACTCGCTGTTTGATTATACTGTACTGAGTATATTCAGCTACAGAAGTCTGAAGCAGAAGAATTGTTGCTAGAAACATAATAAACCCCGAAGGTTATAACTTTCATCCCGTACAACTTTTAAAGGGCTCGACTGATTTTTATCAAACATGTCTTAGAACACTCGCATATAATTCACCTTTAATAAAAAATAAACGAAATTAAAATTGCTTATTCGGTTACAGAGCTCTGATACCACAGATAGACACGTCAAACTTATAACACCTCTCTGAAAATAGGCTAACAGTATAGTCAAATATACTTGTTTACTTGTCAAATTGTACACGTCACTGAAAAATTTCCCCCAAACCCACTGAACAAGACGTCTCTCGGGTTCAAACTCCGTGTAGGACAAGCATTTGCGTGATCCGCAAACGCTTTTCTGAGTCTGAGTTGTGAAATCCCAGAGACAAGAGGATTGAATTCCTTAGTACAGGACTCGTCTTTTTTTAAACGACTATTAGAGTCGTGTTTTGATCACCGAGTTCTATAGCTGACTGTACATACAGTAAGTAGTACAGTCGGCAGTAACAACTGTACCGGTAAAGTGAAATGATGAGATAACTCTTTTTACGTCGCCTCGGTCGTGTCGGCTATGAGTCGTAAAGTTGAGTATACTTTATTGTTGAGCACACCATCTGAATGTTAACTTAGAGATTTTAATGTAACTGACTTATTTTTTAGACTAAGAAAGAAAACTCTGCTTCTGTGTCCAAAATGATCAGTTTTCTTCAAGAAAATCAGTCAATTGCCAAAAAAAAATCGTATTGCAAAAGTTTTGACTTTTGACTGCATGGATAGCCGAGCCGGGTTCGATAGTCGATACCCGGGTCCGGGTTAGGACAAGCGTTTGGTCTCCTGCATATGACTGTTTGGGATAGCTTTGCGATACAACGATTCAATTCCTTAATATAGGTACAGTTTTTTTTTCGAAAATAAAAAAGAAAATTGAGATCAGCTGATTAAATAAAGGAAATGTGATAGACGTGGCATTTGTATTCTCTATTAAAACGATAAATAAATGACCAATTAAACAAGAATTCAATAATCATCATACGCAGCACGAACAGCGTTCATACCTAATAACAATGCACAGCGCACGTGCAGATACCCTTTGACGAGCACACGTGTCTCTGAATAGTTAATTAGGCGACTGACTGGCTTTACATTCAGTTAGGATTACTCCGCTTAATCAAAAGCATCCGATGAGCAATGCGGGTAGTGTTCAGTTGCAGATCATTGGTCCCAGATTGGAGGACAGAAATTAATTAAGATAGGGAACTAGACCTTGAAGCTACTACCGATAGAATCGAGTTTCATTTCAATCGACTTTGCCTATAAAACTTGAATTTTTATGACTTGCTAACTGCTACTGCGTCAAAAAGGTACTTTTAAAAGTATTACAAGTATTCTAAAAGTGACTTGAGAAGATCAGATTTTGATCTGTATATGTACGATATATTATGTAGCTATATGTTTGCAGTAACAGATGTTTATTGTCCGGTACTTATACTAGTATAATTTATTGTTATAAGTTAGAACTAAGATATGGGCTGTGCCTTTTGTGACATATTATGTTAGTTATCGAGTAGAAACTATGGAATCCGATACTAGCGCTAATTCGTGCAGTGACAAGAGTTGGAACTAGGCTCTATCGACACCTAAAGCTTACACTAAAAGCTGATCTGGATCTGGATTTGATCCAAACCACTATTGTAGGACAGAATCGTGATTGGAAACATATTCAAAAACAGACAATCCAGTTTAATCCAGAAAAATCATGCTCTATTTAATGTCCAAGGTATTTTGAAAAGATGTAAATACTAAAGCGATGTAAGTTTAGGTACAGAATTACAGACAAGCCAAATTTCAACGTGGACGTCGCAAAGGGACTTTGTAGCTTTGAAATATGCAGGACTGTTTCATTTGATATTTGGGTTAATGCATTCCATAAATATGCCTTTACCTGGTTTGTATGCTCATACCGGGAAGAGGGGGGATTCTGAATAAAGCATATGTTTAGGGGAGTTCTTTTTAGGTACCGTTTTGCGTAAGATTGGTTTAGGTAAAATAGGTACCTATATGATATCAGGTTTAATAGACATTCCGAACATAACAAATTTAAGTAATGTGTCAAATCGAAGCGTAATAACATTTCTATTTATTTAAGCGAATTATATTAACGTTAATGACTGTGAGTTTATTAATTTTTCATTTTAAAAGGACTTTTTGCCGGTACTTGTCCATAGTATAACGTTTAGGAACCATGATACTAGAATCAGGAATATTCAAATTTCAAGTGTCGATTGGGCCTGAAAAATAAAAACCTATTGATTTTCTTATTGATGTAACTTGGCGAAGACATCTTACAATTGACGGATATTCAGAACGGCGGTGCAGACTAAAGCAAAAGAAGATGAACAAAAACCGAAATTAAATACTATTGAATGGAATTCACGTCAAAAGTGGCATCGAAGTGATGACTGAACGAACCCAGTACAGAGTAAATGTTAGATTTTGATCATTTGCTTTTGCTGTGGCCTTTACTTATAAGTCATTTACCAATACTTTGACCACAAGACCGATAGTGAAAACTGCTGTAGTTGTTTTTACCGTTACCGTACGGCGTACGGTCAGTGGGCCACTTTTTACCATTTGTTAGGCGCAGCGCTAAACTGCCTGTCATACTTCACTTGAGCCGCAGACGAAATGTTTTGTGGGCCGCGAAACATGTTTATAATTATAAGACTTGTTTTGTAGATAGCACTTGTTCGTTTATTAATTTATACAATGTCCGTTTAATTAAACTGCCTATGAAGAAGTTGTTAACTTGGACCAGATTCTTTAGAGGCATTTGACGCGTCTTGTTTTGGTGGTCGCGTTAACAGGAATGACGATTGGGAATAAAAAATAAAGATCATTTTAAGCCCGTCAGATAAATAATAAATAAAAATTAGACATGTATTTTTGCCTTAGTTGAACAATAAAAATTGAAAAAGATAAACTGCGTTAAAGTTAAGGACATGGCTTGTGACGTAACGACTTCGCAAATATAAACACAGGATTGACGTCAAAGTTCAAGTTTTCGGGACACTAGAAAAATACATGTCCATTATTAAACAATAAAGTACCAGAGGATATTGAAAACATTTTTTACGAGAAATACTTTAGAAATGTTATATGTAAACGCTATTTCGCGTGTTAAAAGAAATATCTCGATTTCATTTCACGGTAAAATATTTAACATTAAAAGTCAAGGCTAAAATTGCGCTATTATGTTAATATTCACATGCAGTTAAAAAGAAATGGCGTAATTTTATTCACTAAAATACCTTGACCGTGGAAGAAAAAGAAAAGAATAGTATTTAATTATTTAAAAGTATTCCCACACTTATCATATGTGTTGGTGTAGTGTTGTGAGTCTTGTTAACTCCCCGATTCGTTAGTCTAGTGATGTGCACCGAACGAAAACTTCTGCCGAGAGATATAAAACTTTTGCCGAGTTGTTCCGCTACTAAGTATCTTGCTGCAGCGTCCCTCTAGTTAAGTGATATTTCAACAATCGTCAATAAATAAGGCTTATATATATGGAGATTATGTATAGTTTCGATATCACGAGACTTGGAGCTATTATTTCCATATAATCGAGTGCTTTCTTTTAACCCATTGTAGATATTATATTAATGTGTCTAATGGTATTGATGTAGATAGATCCAAACATACAAAATTAAAAGCTAAATAGGTAATAATTGAAGAACATATTATTTTGCTTTGAAAGTTGAGCTTTTTTCTATAGCAAAATATCAAAATTGGTGAAGCAGTTTAGTCATAACAGCGGAAAAAACATACTCACAGACGTATTTAGCTAGTGTGAATGTAAGGTAAAGAGCTAGTTGGAATTCATTACAGGCATCAATAATGATAAAATAGAAATTATCGTTTTTTCTAATAATTTACCTAGTAATAACAATAAATTGTAACATAACATGTGTAAATTGTGACCGTTTTGTATATAGATGTTATTACGTGATATTGTCTTATGGTGAAACACTTTTACAAGTTGTCGAGCAATTTGTATTTAACAAAGAAAGTGCTTTTACTGTCTATGTAAATTGAGGTAAGTTTTACGAAATGAGGGATTAGAGAAATTCTTTACTTTGTAATAATACTAGCTTCTACCTGGGGGTTTACCTGTATGTAGTCGGGTAAGCTTATGTTTCTGAAAGTGAAGACTATTGAATGTGAAGAGGTTACAAAGACACATGATTAAAGTGTGATAGCGTGATTCGTTTACCGTTTTGTGCATGCATACGTGTATATAAGGAACTTAACCTAGGTACATAAATAGTCTAAATCATCACTTTTCAAGCCTTAGAACTTTGTCCGTATTTTAGTCGTAAATGAAAACAAATACTTGTCTAACAGCAGATGTTTTATATCAATAAAATGATTTTAGTTTTTATCTTTAAAAAAATGTACAGACACATCATTTTCCATGACCAAGTACAAATCGATCTGGGATTTCCCGATACAACGCAATGAAGTAAATAGAATAAAAAGAGGTTGAATGTCTCTTGATTGCAGTAATAATGTTTGCACCCTTAATATCTGGCGTCCACGTTGCAACAACAACTTCATTCAGTCCTGACGTCACAATGCAAACAAGAAAATGATCCTTATTTCTTTACAATTAAAGTTTATTTTTCTTTATTTTATATGGGATGTAGTAGGTACAGTTGTGTGGTATACCGTACCATTATTCAGTTGAAGAGTTCAATGCCGAAGTTCTAAATTGAATTGATGGATTAATTGAAATTGATATACGTCTATCAGACAAATTTTGATTGGTTGTTTGTTAAATTGTTTTATGGCATTCTTCGTTAGTTTTACTTAATAGATTGTACATTTATTTGTATTGTAATTCGTTAGCCTCTTCCCGAAAGAAACCGAAAGTTTTTTGGTTCTGTTTTTATATACAAGGTTAATATTAGATTAGGTAGTATTAGGTTTTCTAATATTAGCATAGAAACGGGAGAATATAACCACGTCTTATTATTGAAATTGAAATGAAACTACTTTTACGGATTTTATCGCGGTTTAATTTTAGATTTTAGTTCCCGACGTTTCGAAACCTTTGCAGGTATCATGGTCACGGGCAGACTGAGATGGCGTTCGTCTTGACAGGAGATGTTGCTCGTTCTACCTTCATATTTTAATTAATTATTATATATACTGTCTGTGATGACAGACACCTTGCCGCTGAGCTTCAACACGTCAAGCAAGTACTGCGAGACAACAAGCTCCAAGTTCCACGGCCCCGTCACAGAAACCGAGTGAAGCCAGCCACTGTTGATCGTTTGCCTGCTGTACTACCATACGTCAGAGGAGTCACTGACAAGATTGGTTACATCCTGAAGCGAGCTTCAATTAAAACATACTTCAAGCCGCCCAAGAAGATTAGCCAGTCCTTACCATCCGTCAAGTGTCACATACCTCTACAAGATGCAGGAGTATACAAACTAGATTGTGACTGCGGCCTCTCTTACATCGGTCAAACCAAACGAAGCATAGGGACCCGCGTTAAAGAACACATAGCTGACGTGAAACACCGCCGCTCAACGAAGTCTGCAGTCGCCGAACATGCTGAAGGTTCCAGCCATTATATTAGATTTGACCAACCACAGATGCTCGCTAAAGAATCCAAATTCCTACCTAGGATGTTTCGCGAGGCTATTGAGATTAAAAAACACCCTAATTTCAATAGAGAAGATGGCTGGAAGATATCACCTACTTGACCAAAAACCACCACGTCTTATTATATTGTGACACCTACATTGTACTATGTATTATTAATCGTACATTAATCTTTTGTCATTCGTGATCACACGCGTCACGGTTTCGCGTGTTCACCTCAACCACTAGGCTCTACGATCAGTTTATTTATCTTTCATTTACTTATCACGTGGGACATGTTTTCAAAAAAACCTGAAAAATATAATTCTCCATCGCGAATAATTTTCGCTAAATTTTTAAACATTTTTTACTAAGACTTCAACAAAACTTAAGATAAAATTGATTAGACCATTGATAAGATCACTTGATACAACCTTGTGTAGATCAAGGCTAAGACCAAATATATTTTATTTTTTCTAATCGCTCGTTTGCAATACATATATATTGTGTACGTGAAAGGAAAACATTAATCGTAAATACTTCCACATTAGCTATAATTATGACCTATAAAAAGTTGCAGGTGCACGTTGTATCCATTGCATTCACATTTTCAATGTCATTTGCTCACTCTAGTCTAATGCATATAGGCGCTGATGGTCTGCGTTAACTGACAATGCAGAAAACATTCAGAAGTTTGAGTCAGTATAAAACCAGGAGCTGATTCGGCAACGCAAAAGGCACTCTGGGTAGATTATAATAATGAAAGACTACAAAATTCAAAACAGAAATCATATCACATCGTTTTTGAAGCAATACTTGCTTACCTGATTAAGAAACTTCGAAGTCACGGCAAGTACACAAATGAAATTTCTCCGAGCGCTAACTCCAACTAAGAAAATTTAACAAGTTTGCGTAATGTATAAAATTGTCAGGTCAAAGCCATGTCAAATGTCATTCCCATACAGGACATTTAATTTCTGAAGCTCTATAAGCACATTTTTTTAACAAACTAGCTTGTTTACCTGCGGAGTCATCAATAATTTCAAATACAGTTGAGTTCCTTGTGGTACTTTTAGTTAAAGATATCTTCACTTGTATTATTGGTACTAACGTCACGCTATAACTGTGTCGTGCGTGTGACTATTTCACTTCACGTCATTGTCACTCAAAGGGTCAATTGGACAACAAACTGGACTTAGCCTTGATGTCTTTCCTTCATAAGATTGACGGTCATGTTATTTTATATAAAAGATCTTTGTATTTATCTTTAGTAGATGATTAAAGTACAGATACAGCTATTGTTAAGGTGTCGACTCTTATAAATTGACGTAAAAAATTGCATTGACTTAGTCATGGTTGATAATTTAAAAATAATTCAAATCAAAAAACATAAGTATTAGTTCTTGAAGTCAAAAGACTGTGAATTAGTATTGCAAAACTAATTGCAAGTTT
>NW_020800086.1:0-10000 GCF_003590095.1 Trichoplusia ni
AGTGGCACCGCATTCGTCTCAATTAACTTCGTTGAGAGCTGCACTCGTACTCAGCTTTACTTTATTTGTTTCTGAGAGAATTGAGTCAATGTCTGTTCTTAGAAATACTCATTTAAATTTGTCGGCTTTCTTGTGTAGCCAATTTCAAGACTGGATGTTAATTACTTTTTTGTGATTTCCGTAGCCTGATTTTATATATGTACTCACTGATTGACTATTATTGTTATTTATTTTTTTTGTGTTTTATTAGCTTGGTAGGTGTCATACAAAATAGTAGATTAAGGTAACTACATCTTCTACATGTATGTATGCATATACACTAATTAGGTGATTAACCTAATTAAAGCAGGATTGAAGAAAACCAAGCTAATCGATCAAAATACCAGAAGAGACCCGGCAAACAGTGGAGGCAGCTAAATAAGCCTTTGATGATAAACACTTGATTGTAACCTCTATTGTCTGCAGACGAGGTCCGCACCGGCACGTACCGCCAGCTCTTTCATCCGGAACAGCTTATCACTGGCAAGGAGGACGCCGCCAACAACTACGCCCGCGGACACTACACCATCGGCAAGGAGATCGTCGATGTCGTCCTCGACAGGATCAGGAAACTCGCTGACCAGTGCACTGGTCTCCAGGTGAGGACTTGACTTAAGGATTGACGAATAATAAAATTTAAAAACTTTGCGGATCCTTACTTATGTAATCTCTAGCCGATTTTAGACACGGTTACGGTAAATCTATTGATCTACTTATAGTAGGTACGGTTTTTTCAGAATAGTTTAATAAAATTGGGATTGATTATTTTGTCTTCAATACAAAACAGAAGACACAAGAGTGTGGTTATGCAAATGGACGGCTTAAATATGACCACGCACATATTGTTCCAAATCCAGCATCTTTAATCATCACGATCTAGAAATTTGTATGTTGTTGTCTCCAGGGATTCCTGGTGTTCCACTCGTTCGGAGGCGGAACCGGCTCCGGCTTCACGTCGCTGCTGATGGAACGCCTCTCCGTCGACTATGGCAAGAAGTCTAAGCTCGAGTTCTCCATTTACCCCGCACCTCAGGTACCTAAGATTCCACGTTCTTGATATTTCTTGTTTATAATGCAAGCTACTGGAGTATATGTTACAAAAATGACACAAGCTTCAATACAAAAACCTGCTACCGATTTCTATTGAGATGGATAGACTTTTTTATTTACGATTTCCTTAAAAATAATATTGTCCTTAAAAATTAGGTTTTCGAGGGCGTTATACAATTTCGTGTGTCCTAGGTGTCGACCGCCGTCGTGGAACCCTACAACTCCATCCTGACGACCCACACCACACTGGAGCACTCGGACTGCGCCTTCATGGTAGACAACGAGGCCATCTACGACATCTGCAGGAGGAACCTCGACATCGAGAGGCCGACATACACCAACCTCAATAGGCTGATTGGACAGGTATGGAAAGTTTATATATACTGTAGTAAATAGGTAATCACTTAGAAACCTATCTGGTGAAAATTTAAGGGGTTGGAAACCGACCTCATGTTTAGCTATTTTTTTAGATATAAAATTATTTTATTTGTTTTCAAAATGATGGCTTTTGGTAGGAACACATTATTATCTCCAAGGAACATTTAGATTTGATGAAGATATCGATACACTTACACTTTTGTCACTTACCAGATCGTGTCATCGATCACCGCGTCGCTCCGTTTCGACGGTGCCCTGAACGTGGACCTGACGGAGTTCCAGACCAACCTGGTGCCCTACCCCCGCATCCACTTCCCGCTCGCCACGTACGCGCCCGTCATCTCCGCCGAGAAGGCCTACCACGAACAACTCACCGTCGCTGAGATCACCAACGCTTGCTTCGAGCCAGCCAACCAGGTGCAAACTAATCAATATTACATTGGACAAGAATATGTAGCTATTGCACCAAATTATATAAGCTGATTCTTATTTTCGTTGTTAAAATGGGCTTAATGACATAACCGTATATTTACAGATGGTGAAATGCGATCCTCGTCACGGCAAATACATGGCCTGTTGTATGTTGTACAGGTAAAGATAAATCTTAAATCTAATCGACAGCAAAGACTTACTTAAAGACAAATTGTCTGATAATTGAATTATATTATTGTGACTCATACTCAACCGTTATCATTCATACTCTCAGGGGTGACGTCGTTCCTAAGGACGTAAACGCTGCCATTGCTACTATTAAGACCAAGAGGACGATTCAGTTCGTAGACTGGTGTCCAACAGGTTTCAAGGTAATTTTTACTTCAATGGAAATGTATAACAAACTTAACTCTTTATTCTTATATTTTGTCCAAGACCAGCGTTAAAGAAATCACCAAATAATATGTCTCGTTATGTTGCTAGGTGGGCATCAACTACCAGCCCCCCACCGTGGTGCCGGGCGGTGACCTGGCCAAGGTGCAACGCGCTGTGTGCATGTTGTCCAACACCACTGCCATCGCTGAGGCTTGGGCCAGGTAATAGCTAACCAAACTGCTGTAAACTGACAGAGAGATAACTGATTCTAAATCAAAAAATGTTTGTATTACAGGCTTGACCACAAGTTCGACTTGATGTACGCAAAGCGCGCGTTTGTCCACTGGTACGTAGGTGAGGGTATGGAGGAGGGAGAGTTTTCCGAGGCTCGCGAGGACTTGGCAGCATTGGAGAAGGATTACGAAGAAGTAGGAGTCGACTCCACGGAGGGAGAACTCGACGAGGAGAACGAATACTAGAGGAGAGACGTGAACGATTGACTACAAACCTTCATAGAAGAGAGAATACTTGACTTGTCTTTTTAGTCGATTATGTACTTAATCGAGCTTTGTGATATCTCGTGACTGGCAATACTTTTGTATCGATAAAATTGGAATGCACACACAAATAGACAAGCACTAAGGTCGAGTCGACTAACAATAAAACTATTAGTCGATAACAGTTTGTACTCAACCGTTCTTGACATGGAGTTTTATAATCATAATTATTTTGAACTAATGCCGTCAGTAAAATGAAAATTCTACAATAATATTAGTATAAGGGATGCTGAATTTTATGAATGCGTTAACAGTACAAACTTTGAGAAAATAAACTTCCAAAAAATGGAACGTTAAGTTTGGACGTCTGTGAATGGGTAAAATATATTTGCATTTATTAATTTTAAAACAAATTCGTGATAATCTAACATTCTTGGAGTTAGATGTAGTTTATATAATTAATGTAGGCTAACTTATTGAGATCTAATTTTATGCATCAGAGAAGTGACTTGTGTGTTTGAGAATCGTTTATTTTTAATGCACAATAAAGATTTTTACACATAAAAATATCTTGTAGTTTCTTTCCCTTTCTTCGTGTTTAAAATCTTTTCATATAACAGAAAAGACCATGTTTGTTGGTGAAGAAGAGTAAATAAAATACACAAATATATAATACAATAATTTATATTTATACAAAACAGTTTATCCTTACGATCACAACTATTAAGTCACAAATATTTCTATAAAATTGCTCAAAATAACAAACAACCGTATAAATTTCCTAACAGTAAGTATTAGTCGACTTTAACAATTACTTGGTCTAATCTGACTGCCGTAAATTCATATAAAACGATAGCTATCTATCATATTTAAATGCCATTAAAATTCATTAATATATGGGTAACGGTACAATAATTTTGAGGTCAAAGAAGTGTAAAAAAAGCGCAGGAAAGAATGATCTCTGTATGGAACACATAAAGTTAATAATTCATTGAATAGATAAATTTGAAATACTGTTGAGACAATTGCAATAGCCTATGCAGAGTAATCACTTCAAATCTATATGCAAAGCTTAACACAGTTCAATCACCAGCGCCGGTAATGCCATCTACAAGGAGTTTTATCAACTACACTTGCCGAATTTTAATTCAATCGTGAATATGGCATTTCTCAACATTAAATTGTACAGATAAAATGCATTGTCTTTCTATAAACTCTTGCGAATACGTGCCATAGTAAAATGTTGTTCTGCAACAACGCTTAACATCATTCATACATTCAGAAAAGCTTATGGCATGAAACAGTAAATTTCCCCTCATTTGGAAGTAACAGGCATTACAACATTAAAATATTTTTTTTTACTTTGAACATAGCATATACATATCTTTTAATTGAGTACCACATTATTACGTACTGTAGCAAAAACTTCTTACATGTAGTAAAATTAATAAATTCATCTTGAGATCAAGAACAATTGCAAATAAAATAGTATAACAAAATAGTAGAGGAACATTTAACACTAATTATAAATAAAAAACTAACGGAAATCTGAGTCTTAAGTGCAAAGCCATAGAGTTATTTCTTTACTTGACATTTTATTGTAAGAAAATTTTAAATTTCAATATAGCAGGAATGTACTAGCGAAAGCAACAACTGTGAAGAATTTGTTAATAAATGCCTCGAGGGGTGAAATTTGCTAAGCAGTAAGGCACAAAACAAGCAAAGCAGAGGGTCTACCACAACGTCTCGAAGTAATATAATTACTGTTGTGTAAGAGTGACAGAGTGACAGCACTATATACGGCGTGGAGCGGCATCCCTCTTCCACACCCGCATATGTCTTACTTTAAGATGTGACGGTAGGCCCCCAGGACATTTTTAGCAACAAAAACTTAAACAATCTGATTATAACTGCGTACTGTTAAATTTGTTATAAACTACCTACATACAAATATTTAAAACATTCCCATTTAAATAACATGTTTTAACAGCAACATGATCATCGCCCAATTATAGTTTGGCTAAAATATTTTATAATCATTAAATGATAGTTATTTTATTCTGATAAATAATAAAAATTATTTACATATTTAATACTTCTAGACTGGCTAACCTACTTTGAGAACTAAATAAACAACCATTCAATAAAATATCTTTATAGTAATCGCCAGATAATTTGCTAACGTATAAAATAGCGAACCTCTCTGATTTAACAATTACTTAAACCTATACATGTATAACATGATTCATATATACAAACATACACTCATCCACAGAGTATTAAGACAATGGAGTACACAGCCGTTTCTGTCGGCAGGCTCGAATAAATGCGTTTTCAGTAGTGCTTGATTTTGATACGCTTCATTAAAATGTGCTAGCTAAACTTGCCCAGTATTGGACTTGTACCTTTGTACAATAAATACATACCCAAATTACAATTATCAAACACTATTTATCAATAACCTACCTTTACCAGTCCATTAAAGTGATCACTCCATTGGCTCATTAATAGGTGGCACATTCGCTCATCATACCAGTCTGTGATGAGTGTCGACCAGCCACAGCTAGTCGGGCTTCGGCTTCGGGACGTAGTCGGTGAACGCCACGCTGTCCCGCGGGAACCAGCCGCGCGGGCCGCGGGTACCCTCGCCCTCGCCTAATATCTTCTCACCGAACAACCAGTGCCTGGAGAATGAAGTATATATTTTAGTTGTTTATTAATCAATTATTTATTTATTATTTATTTTTTAGGTTATTACTAGATTGAATCCTAAACCTCCTGTGGGCGGGGTTGTGGCGCGGGGCCGCGACCACAGCGGCAGCACGCGCCCGCTGTACATAGTGTAACTGACCTCCTGTGCCTGGTGGCCCGCACGAGGTCCCCGGGCCGCAGCGGCAGGCGCGGCTCGTCGCTGCAGGGCGCGGCCAGCGCGGCGCGGGGCCGCGACCACAGCGGCAGCACGCGCCCGCTGTACATAGTGTAACTGACCTCCTGTGCCTGGTGGCCCGCACGAGGTCCCCGGGCCGCAGCGGCAGGCGCGGCTCGTCGCTGCAGGGCGCGGCCAGCGCGGCGCGGGGCCGCGACCACAGCGGCAGCACGCGCCCGCTGTACATAGTGTAACTGACCTCCTGTGCCTGGTGGCCCGCACGAGGTCCCCGGGCCGCAGCGGCAGGCGCGGCTCGTCGCTGCAGGGCGCGGCCAGCGCGGCGCGGGGCCGCGACCACAGCGGCAGCACGCGCCCGCTGTACATAGTGTAACTGACCTCCTGTGCCTGGTGGCCCGCACGAGGTCCCCGGGCCGCAGCGGCAGGCGCGGCTCGTCGCTGCAGGGCGCGGCCAGCGCGGCGCGGGGCCGCGACCACAGCGGCAGCACGCGCCCGCTGTACATAGTGTAACTGACCTCCTGTGCCTGGTGGCCCGCACGAGGTCCCCGGGCCGCAGCGGCAGGCGCGGCTCGTCGCTGCAGGGCGCGGCCAGCGCGGCGCGGGGCCGCGACCACAGCGGCAGCACGCGCCCGCTGTACATAGTGTAACTGACCTCCTGTGCCTGGTGGCCCGCACGAGGTCCCCGGGCCGCAGCGGCAGGCGCGGCTCGTCGCTGCAGGGCGCGGCCAGCGCGGCGCGGGGCCGCGACCACAGCGGCAGCACGCGCCCGCTGTACATAGTGTAACTGACCTCCTGTGCCTGGTGGCCCGCACGAGGTCCCCGGGCCGCAGCGGCAGGCGCGGCTCGTCGCTGCAGGGCGCGGCCAGCGCGGCGCGGGGCCGCGACCACAGCGGCAGCACGCGCCCGCTGTACTCGCGCACGCACACCAGCACTCGCGACCGCACGAGCTTGTCTAACTTCTGCGCCTGCTGCTCGCGCTACGCAACCACGCAAAGAACAAAAAAAATGCTCTATAACAATGCTGGACGGTAATAATAATTAAAAACGAATTTGTGATTAGCAACTGAAGGCCTGCAACCACCTCTCAAAATAATTGTAGTATGCTGTCACGGAGTATTATTACTTTTCTAACTTTAGTGGACATAAAGGTCATATTATCTACGACAAAACTGTGCCATAATGCAACTTCACACTTACAGTCAAGTCATACTCCCCGCATCCCTCCTTCAGAGGCCACTTGATGCCGTCGTACCGCGAACCGTACAGCACCATCTTAAGGTTGTTCTTCCATCCTAGGTTGTAGGGGTACACAAATGGCGGCAAGTTCAGTTCCTCACGACGACCCGCCGCCTTCTCTACTATCCAGTCTTCTATGGTGGTCCGGTTACGGAGGATGCCTTTCATCTAAAAAAATGAAAAAATTGAGCTGTATTGAGTGTAATTATAATGAACAACCTCGTCAAGTATTCATGGATTATAATCCTGCTCATCACACAAACATTTGTCCTGGGTGGGGAATGTGGGGATCGACCTGCGGTATGGTCAGAGCCACTAACCACTAGTCCAACAGACCAGTCATTTTATTCACCTCCTACCTGTAAATAGAATAGCGCTCCCACAGCGAGCACGACACCCACAGCCATGCCGATGGCGAGCAGCGTCAGCAGCAGCGTGGTCAGCGTGAGGTAGATCATGGGCTCGCGACCCGTCCCGTGGTGAACGTACCACACACGGTTGATGGCGTGGTACATGCAGATTATTAGCACCTACGAGGATAAACCAATGCATTATGTAATGGAATGATAGCGTGCTCTTAGTAAATGCGCCGCTGTTTCGACTGCAGCAAGATGTGAAGAGGGGGCGAATCTGGGTACTGTTTTAAATTAAGTTGTTGTATTTTAACCTTAATGAGTGCTAATTATTCGTAAAAAAAATAATTTATGGAGAAAATTCTATTATGTTAAATGAGGCGATATCTTTTTTAAATGTGTTTTTTGTGGTTTTGAAAATAGGATATAAGCTATGTTTGTACTCCTTGATACATTAGATGGCCGTCCCTGGAAATGATAACTAAGACAAGTAGTTTAATTATATTCAAAAAGGAATTACTTACGACAGAAGCATGAAAGCATCCCAATACAGCAGACATAAGGAACATGTTGAAGTATCCGTGGTTGTTGTGGCCCACACAGCAGTTGATCCAGGGACAGTGATGGTCCATCTTCTTCACACAGTAACCACCTGCATATGACAGTACACTGTTGTTTTTAGAGACAGTTATCATGAAAAAACTTTCATTGCAAGAAATGTACTATACAAAGTATTTCAAAATAAATGACTTCATATTTTGATCTAGAGACAGTTTGTAATCATTAAATTCATCATTTGAACAAATATCATGAGATTTTCAGTTACAATTTAGAAAAGAATATTACAAAAATATTAAAATACTAAATTATCATGTTGTTAAGAACAACAATTTCAATTCCCTTTTCATCCATAACATCAAGTTACCTTCTGGGTATGGTACTTTTTGAGGCACATCTCATCATCAGAATTCCTAGATCACACAAAAATAGCTTTAAATAGCTTGCCACTACAGAGGGTATTCATGTTGACCAGTGAGAATGACATCTTTAACTTACATTTTCTACAGTGATGTGATCTCGGTGCTTTGTACCCATTACACACCGAACAGAACTGTAAGTACTGTTTGTCTTCTTCATACTCCTGCAACAATACAATACAATATCAATAAGACTGATGTTGCACTTTTTTAATTATGTTTCTCAGTAGATTATTTTAAGGGGTATAAACAGTCAAGTTCTTAGATACAGTTTTATAATTAGTGTAATTTTAAGTGTTGAAAATCTAATATTTACATTTGATTCATTTATTTAATATATCAAGATACCGACACTCTCCCTTTTCACTCCTTAAAATCATGACCACTTTGTATGTATGTAACAATATTAAAGATAAAGTCCTTCCAAGTAGATCAAAATCTTTTTATTTGCAATGATATGATGAAATACTCACAGGCTTCCACCCGAGAGGTACAAAACCAGGTCCTTCAAGTAATGATTGTAGGAAGTAGTACAGTGTAGAGCCAGCAAGAGTGAGGAACAGTCCGGCATGAAGAGCCCCCGCCAGGGACCCGTGTGGGGGCCACCACATTCCCAGCAAGTGGACCATAGCCCATGTTATTAGCTTTATAATTCCTAAAAAAATATCAAAGTTTTATCAAAGGCAGAATCCTACCTATAACTGCATCAATTAAATGCAAGAGACACTGGGTTGTATAAGGCAGCAAGTTCGAATCTTAAGTCAGGCCACTTAATTCTGGTAAGATGGAAACAACTTCCTTGTTAGCACATTCCTTGTTGTTATCATATTAAAAAATACACAAATTCATTACATTTCAGTATTGCTCATACAATGATTGTCTTAAGTAATTAAGTAATAGGTTGAATATGATACAGATAACCAAAATATTTGATTAGAGATATACCCAACAAATTTACAGTCGCCGTTCCCGGCAAACTCGAGTTTAAGATATTTTGGAATAATATTAAGAATTCATTTAAAATTGAGCAGTACTTAGATTCTTGGATTGACAAATTCAAGTATAAAATTCATGCTTTAGTAGCAGATACTCACCTAAAACACATATTGGACCCCAATGGCACAGTCTGCGAAAGGGCGTCGAAGTCATTATGTTGAGGTTACCGACAACTTATATCTATGTGGAGTATAAAATTGAAAGACTGACATCGAATTAACTCTAGGCACACTTCAACAAGACGTGATTACTACAAACATCATTGTTTTCGTTAATTATTTACTATTTCTAATACAACAAGTTTAGGTTTGCTTTGTTAACGTTTTTTGACATTAGGTACCAACTTTATTGACATTTATCTTGACTTTTCCAATTTCGTTGCAGAATTTTACTTCATTTGTCCCAATTTGCGAAAAAAAACGAAAATTAATAAATATGAGTCATGAGTTAAATACAGAAAAGTATATAAAAGTTAAATAAGACTAATGTTTTTAAAATACAGCTTGCATTCTAAAATAAAATATTGTTTATCCATCCAAGTTATACTTTTGATTCCCGGACGATTTATTTGCGTTACGTTTTCCGATAAGAAAAGTGTGAGATTCTGGCTTAAAAATTTGTTAAATAAACATGGTTCACACTCAAAAAGTTTTATTTTACTGCAGTTTAAGCGTACAAACTTAAAATTAAAACCATATCTAATTTATGATAAACGCATGTTAAGAAAAACAGAATCTTCAAACCATGTGCGTAAAACGGATTTCAAGTTTTGTTGCCATATGC
>NW_020800086.1:15000-20000 GCF_003590095.1 Trichoplusia ni
AATAATCTTTCTCTCGATACAAATGAAGTTTACATCGATTATAACTGACGTCTATTAGCCGTTCCTCCTGTAAATCTCGATCGTAATATCAATAATACAACAACGAAACAAGCAAGCGCTCAGACAATATATTACATAGATATGTAGATGTAAACAAACGAATAACACAACAAGAACGCTAAACGAAACTAACTCGCACTCTCACTTCGTACATATACACCACGACGGCACGGGCAAGCTGTGACAAGCCGCTTGAGAGCGAGAACACACCTCGAACGAACATACATACTAGGTACCTACCTACCTAACTACAATATAAATGCAAAAAAAATATATCATGGTGGGTGATCTTAGCGTCTTAAACGCATCTCTAACTATGCATACATATATGTATTATAGTACCTACTAACTAGTAGTAGTAGTAGTAGTAGTAGTAGTAACCAGAAACCCAGCAGGCACGCGCGCTCGCGCGGGGGGGGGGGGGGGGTGCTTGCGTTCCTGCCTTCATAGGCGTCTGTGTCACACCACACCAATGAAGACTCAAACACTCACCAAGTCGTTGAACCTAGACAAACACCCAGGCACCCCCCCCCCCCCCCCCGGCCACACACCCCCGCTCTGCAGCGCCTCAGGTTCTTTTGTGGTGGTCGATGTTAGTTCTTCAGGTTGATGGAGGCCACCCTCTCAACATATTCAATACCAATATCTGGGTGGGTGGGGGAGGAGCGGAGGGGGGAGGGTAGGGGCGGGGGCTAGGTCTCCACTGTCGGCTTTCACTCACCTCGAGGGTAGGTAGTGTTTGAATGACACCACCGACGATCCCTGATCTGCTGATCTCGAAACTTTTCAGTTCACTCGGTCGCTTGGTACGTGGATATCTCATCGTATAACGTATTTCTCCTCCGATACTATATACGTTTAAGTTTGCAACAATGTCATGCGGCGCGCGCAGATGCGCGCACGTATGATGTTGTGCGCGTGCGCGTGCGCAGCTTTCAGCGACTTAACGTTGACACGCGAACATTATTATGTTAGTGTGTTTCACGTTAAGTCGCTGAATGTCGTCTACGAACGAAAAATGGACGACACACACATGTAGTAATATTATTATGAAGATGATCAACACACATACATATTATTATATATATATATATAAGTGTATATATATATATTAGTATGTAAGTGTGTAGTACTGTGTGTGTTGTGCGTTTGTGTAACTTCAACTGTGTGGACCGTCGGTTCGTAACAACGTTACGATTCGTTAACGGTTCAAATGTTATAAAATATGACTTTAATCGTGACGTGATCGATTCAAACGCGCACGGATACGCTAATGTGAATCTTTCGCGAGTTCAATCACGATTATTTATTTTTGTGTAAATAGTATTGTTCTATATACGCATTATTATATGATTACATATATAAACTAAACAATGAATATAGTGAATACGGACTCTGTACAATCCGGGCAATTAAATCGTTGTTTGACGTATTTTATTATGTTAACCGAGATTATTATTAAAGTGAATGAAATCGTGTCTCGATACGAACGTTCACCATCGGGGTTTTTTCATTATATTGTACCCTTATAGGCGTCGTCGTAGTCGTCGTCGTCGTCGTCGAAAACAATATTCGTCTCAATTATTATACGAGCTCGCCCGTACAAGCGTCTGCGTTAATCCGTCGACGCGCGGGAATGAGGATTTCTCGTAAGTATCGATATAGAGAGAGGACGGTATACGTGTGTACCACCGCAATCGAAAATCGAAACGAACGAGAACGTCTTTCATATGAATGAAGCTCCCTGGTTGATCCTGCCAGTAGTTATATGCTTGTCTCAAAGATTAAGCCATGCATGTCTCAGTGCAAGCCGTATTAAGGCGATACCGCGAATGGCTCAATATATCAGTTTTGGTTCCTTAGATCTTACTCAGTTACTTGGATAACTGTGGTAATTCTAGAGCTAATACATGCAATCAGAACTCTGACCAGTGATGGGATGAGTGCTTTTATTAGATCAAAACCAATCGACGGATGGCCATGTGTCTGAAGTCGTTAATTTTGATGAATCTGGATAACTTTTGCCGATCGCATGGTCCAGTACCGGCGACGCATCTTTCAAATGTCTGCCTTATCAACTTTCGATGGTAGTTTCTGCGACTACCATGGTTGTCACGGGTAACGGGGAATCAGGGTTCGATTCCGGAGAGGGAGCCTGAGAAACGGCTACCACATCCAAGGAAGGCAGCAGGCGCGCAAATTACCCACTCCCGGCACGGGGAGGTAGTGACGAAAAATAACGATACGGGACTCTTACGAGGCCTCGTAATCGGAATGAGTACACTTTAAATATTTTAACGAGGAACAATTGGAGGGCAAGTCTGGTGCCAGCAGCCGCGGTAATTCCAGCTCCAATAGCGTATACTAAAATTGTTGCGGTTAAAAAGCTCGTAGTTGCATTTGTGCGCCGCGCTGTCGGTGCACCGCATCCGCGGTGATACTGACACGTCTGCGGAGCATATCGTCGGTGAGCCGGCGGTAATACGCCGGTTCAATATCAAAATCCTATCGCGGTGCTCTTCGGTGAGTGTCGAGGTGGGCCGACAATTTTACTTTGAACAAATTAGAGTGCTCAAAGCGGGCTCAAAATGCTGCTTGAATATTTCGTGCATGGAATAATAGAATATGATCTCGGTTCTATTTTGTTGGTTTTCAGAACTCCGAGGTAATGATTAATAGGGATAACTGGGGGCATTCGTATTGCGACGTTAGAGGTGAAATTCTTGGATCGTCGCAAGACGAACATCAGCGAAAGCATTTGCCAAAGGTGTTTTCATCAATCAAGAACGAAAGTTAGAGGTTCGAAGGCGATTAGATACCGCCCTAGTTCTAACCGTAAATATGTCATCTAGCGATCCGCCGACGTTACTACAATGGCTCGGCGGGCAGCTTCCGGGAAACCAAAGATTTTGGACTCCGGGGGGAGTATGGTTGCAAAGCTGAAACTTAAAGGAATTGACGGAAGGGCACCACCAGGAGTGGAGCCTGCGGCTTAATTTGACTCAACACGGGAAATCTCACCAGGCCCGGACACCGGAAGGATTGACAGATTAACAGCTCTTTCTTGATTCGGTGGGTGGTGGTGCATGGCCGTTCTTAGTTGGTGGAGCGATTTGTCTGGTTAATTCCGGTAACGAACGAGACTCTAGCCTGCTAAATAGGCGTCGTCATTTAGGTGTGCGTGGCTACGCGTCACGCAACTCACTGGCGACGTATTAAAATTCTTCTTAGAGGGACCGGCGGCTTCGAGCCGCACGAGATTGAGCAATAACAGGTCTGTGATGCCCTTAGATGTCCTGGGCCGCACGCGCGCTACACTGAAGGAATCAGCATGTTCTCCCTGGCCTAGAGGCCCGGGCAACCCGCTGAAACTCCTTCGTGCTGGGGATTGGGGTTTGCAATTATCCCCCATAAACGAGGAATTCCTAGTAAGCGCGAGTCATAAGCTCGCGTTGATTACGTCCCTGCCCTTTGTACACACCGCCCGTCGCTACTACCGATTGAATGATTTAGTGAGGTCTTCGGACCGACACGCGGTGGCTTCACGGCCGTCGGCGTTGCTGGGAAGTTGACCAAACTTGATCATTTAGAGGAAGTAAAAGTCGTAACAAGGTTTCCGTAGGGGAACCTGCGGAAGGATCATTAACGATGTACCGTTTTAACGTGCACTGCGTACGCGAAACGATGTCACATTAATGTTCTCCAAATACTTAAAACGTTCGTCGACACTTTTATCCAATCGTATCGATGAACTTTTAAAAAGAGACCGAACCGACAGGCGTTCCATGGCTTAACTGTCCGGGCGCGCCGGTCGTTCGTCTCGCGTCGCGTACAATCGAGAGTTTTATGCTTCGTTACGATACGGTTTAACATAAAATCCGCAAACCGTGAGAAACATATAAGCTTTAGGTGGATACGCGTTCGTTAACGTTCACTCTCTCTCGTTGCAGATTACGCGGTGTTCCGCGACGGGGGTAAATGTTTTTTTTTTTTTTTTTTTTAGATATATTAAAAAAAAAAAATTCTTTATTTATCGTAACATGGGTAATAATTTTGTAAAACTATTACCCTGGACGGTGGATCACTTGGCTCGCGGGTCGATGAAGAACGCAGTTAACTGCGCGTCATAGTGTGAACTGCAGGACACATTTGAACATCGACATTTCGAACGCACATTGCGGTCCGTGGAGACACATCCAGGACCACTCCTGTCTGAGGGCCGGCTGTATAAAGTAAACATGCCACATTGCGCATTATGATCTCGTATCCCTATACGATACGATCCAGAAGCGCATTTGACGGCCATCCGTCGGTCCGTTTCGCTTGATAAGTGTCGTCGCTGTTTACGCTTCGCTCTTTCGGGTTGAACGTTGTTACCGACGGTCCGTTCAAAAATAACGCTCTATACGATAGATAGGACATTTGTCGAACGACGTGTCTGACGCTCTTGCACATTTAACGACGTGTATTTGCGTTTTACGCGACGGACGTACAATGATCGCGAGTAAGCGTATCATGCGTCTCGACGTCTCGTCGAGATGCGTCTGCGCGATCGCGACCCTTCGGTCGGTCTAACTAACCAGAGGGGGTCGAGGTGCTCAAGGTCCTAGTATACAATGTCTACGTGTTCGACATAAACACATGTCCGTATATCGTTCGAGATACTAGTAGGCGGACTCGACGTCCGAAGAGCGCATCGACGCCGTAGTCGTTCATAAGAATCTAATAGCGCCGTTAAAGCGTCGTTTTATTCTAGTGTCCGATTGCGTCGTCGTAACGCTGACGGATATCGCGTCTGCCTCATTTTTTTATCGTTGGCCTCAGATCAGGGAGGATCACCCGCCGAATTTAAGCATATTAGTAAGCGGAGGAAAAGAAACTAACCAGGATTTCCTTAGTAGCGGCGAGCGAACAGGAAAGAAGCCCAGCACTGAATCCCG
>NW_020800087.1:0-30985 GCF_003590095.1 Trichoplusia ni
CATTGAATTGTTTGGGTTTCTGATCCCCACATAAAGCGGCATCTTGTTAAGTGTCTTAGTAAGTGTCATATATAAGTCAGTGTCAAGAGATATCTCGCCTGGACAGAGGAAGTTCGGAGCCTCGGTTTTACGCCCATGGGGGTTGTAGAGGTTCATTATCTGCAGCAATGGACGCTCGGACGCCATCACGGACGCGATAAAAAACCCAACATTTTATCTTTGAACTAAATGTTGGACGTGCGGGTTTTTTATGTTGGTGAGCTTAATAACGATGTACGGAAGCGAAATTGATTCAGCTGTATTTATAGTACAGTTTAAGGATTTAAGGTTTTTCAAGACTTGGCAGTAAGCGTCGTATGCATATACAAAGCTTACTGGGATGCTGCTTTTTTATTTTGGTATATTTAGATCAAATCCTGCAAGCTAACTTCGAACAATTTGTGAGAGTAGTCTGAAACATCAAATTGGATTGTAATGGCAACTTAGAAAGAACTGCAATCTTTTGACTCTCGCGTACGTTCTATATTATACAAAAACTTTTAGGCCTGTCAAAAAAAGAGAAAACAGAAATTAATTATTACCATATTCAATCTTAATACCAAAATATACCGTTATTGTTACAAGTAAAGGAGGCCTGATATCCTCCTCCGTTCCTTAGGGAGGTGCTCGTAGGCTGTTGATCCCAACTGTCATTAGAAGCTTACAATGAAAGGGTATATACAAAGCAAGTACTTGTATGAAGTGATTCCGTGTACGTTAACGGGTTATATTGAATTTAAATTAATTATAAAGGTATTTCGAAAGGGGAAACATGATCTAGAATAATTCCGGAAGAGTGATGTATTTAGGTATAAGAGGATCCAAAAATATGGACATTATAATAGTTTTCTACGTTTTCTATAACTCGAAAAATTACTGCTTTTTAGGATTTAACATAGATATGACGCATAGGTATGCCAAAAATAAGAGAAATTGCTAATAATATAAAAACTAGGAAGACGAGTGTGATTCATTATATAACCTGTAACTTAACATTGAGAACAAATTTACTTACTAATTCAAGGTAAACAGTACTGATATCTTAATTTTAGTTATCTAGGTCAAATACCAGGCGAAACTTCTCTCTAATTCTTCTCTCAATAATTTCAAGAAAATGTTTATTTATAAATAAAAACGCCCATAATTACACAGTACAGGTTAAAATAATACCACAACCAAATGGGAATTTTAATTGCCCAAAATACTCCACAAAATTCAAAGAATAGCTCAAATCGAAACAAAACACTCTAGGGTCATTAAGATCTGATAAGATGGCTTCTTAAACGGACAATCGGGAGCAAACAACATTTCTACTTGTATTTTTAATTAAATTGAAATATTCATTCGTTTCTGCCTACTTACCGACATTTATTTAAGGACAAAATTCCTCGTTACGGGAGGGTCCTTAGTCAGATTAAATTTCCGCTCGGTCCACTTTTGGCCTAGAATGCCCTTTATTACCCCGTTACAAAAGGTTTCGTGTAGCTCTACAATATTAGAATATCATTCATTTTCTTGAAATTCCCTTCGTTCCGTATTTTAATAGTGTTAAGTTTGATGTTACTGTCTTTGTGTCAATTTAGTGCTCATGATCTCACATATTGGGTTTTAAGACAGTGGTAGGTCAGGCAATGTTCATCGAATTAGATGGAAAGTTATAAGAAACTTTAAAACAATAGGAAAGACATCTTTTTTTCGTCGTTTACATCGGGAAGAAATTGACCAGATTAACGCTTGAAGTAATAGGTTTGCTTCGGTAAGCGAAAAAAATTTTCACAAGCGTAGAATTTAAAAAATTATCGATAATAAAATTAATGTACGATAAAAGCAAACTGTATGAAAAATTAGTCTTCAACTTTCAAAATTCACTCACAAAACCAAACCTACAAACCATAGCTCATTACACTCCATTCAATAAAACTATATTATCACCACAATACGGACCGCCGGTTATCTTTTAATTTATTACGAGGGTTAAGCTATATTTCCCCTAGAATGGTTGTTACACACGACAGTGTTATTTCGAGACGAGACGTCGTGCGAACTACCACTAAACACTTAATAATGCGTCCGCAGTGCGTTAGTGAATGCATTAAAATATAGCGGCCAAGAGTTCCGGCAAAAATAAAATTCGTCTTTGGAGAGTAACATCTTTTGTTATAGACTTTTAATCGTAATAGGTATTGTTAGCCAGACTTTTCTTAATCGGGATTAAATATGAGCCCTTTTGTCACCAAAAGTAGCTGTGTTTCCGCAAAATTTTAGTGTTCCAGCTGAAATCTAAAGTCTGTGTGTTTTGGTGTATGTGACTTTTATATTTGTGGAGCCTCCCGCGACATAACAACCGAATTCTTTACTTCAGTTGTCAATAAACTAAATGTATAGGAATGTGTCGAAGCAAAACTCAAAAAAATGGGCCTTCCATAAGGTAAACTTATAAATTCAAGTCCAACAAACATCCCACTCCATTTCTCAACTTTGCTTAAGTGACAGATCACATCAATGCCCCTGTATTTCTAGTAACTCATTACTATAAACTTAAACCTTTCAATGAATCACAAGCCTAAACTTTTTCAAGTAACCTTAAATACAAGTGCAGAAAATATTTAAACAGAGCAGTAACGTAAAACCTTCATTTTGTTTTCATTAAATATTTGCCAATATCAAGTTCTGGACATGTCTTGTATATTTTATGAACGGAAAATCCGATGCTCATTAGCCTAATCCCGTTCGATCCGCGCCAGCGAAAACTCCGAGTAAGTAGCCAACTTGGCCCCTTTTTCCCTTTTTATGCCTTTTAAATGGCGGAACGTTGTTGATTTAACTGATAAGTTGTAAAACATTATCTAGAGTACAGTTTTTTTTCCTTCCCCTCGCGAAAGGATAAACAAAGTTCTTGCTTGAAGATACAGTCAAAGCGATATTTTTTGCCCTTGTTTCAGTATATTCATTAGTTGTTTCCAGTGTCGCTGTTGTTTTTTTAAAAACAACGGCTTTAGGTCTGTGCTGTCGCAAAGTATTTTATAATTCAATTTACTTTGTTTAGTTAATGCACTTTTTAATGTTTTGTAGAAACGATGAGTACAATTGTAAACAAGTCGTTTTCAGCCGTCGTACTACTGTATATTGGAGCGTTGTTTATACGCGTATCAAACAAAGCTAAGAATAATTTCATTGCTATGAATAATCAGCTATAAATTGTTCCGCCACGCCGCCGTACAGCTATCATCATCTTCTAAGAACGGAACTGAAATAAAAATCGAATTTCAACTTTTATGTCCATCATAACATTCCTGCCATATCATTCGCAGACACGTCCGCTGTACACTGAAGTAATACGTCAAAAGAAATCCGAGGCGTCTTGTTCATGCTGCCCTTTGACACTAAGGCCAGAATAAATCAAACACGAAAACATACAAGCGAGTAAAAAATAAATGGAACTGACACCCGCCGTACGAGTTCCATCTGGCCGCCATATTGACTCCCAGCTGATTCATAACAATCTGTACATTGCATTCGATAAAATTAAATGGTCCGTAATATGTTGAACACATCATCGGCTCAAACGTTCGGTAACGATGAAATAACTCACGATTCAGATTACATGTCTATAAATATTTTTTACGAAATATACAAATAGGGTTGTGTATTACGCATGAATCCATGAAAGGAAAATGGTTTTTGAAAGCTTACTTCGAGATGCGGGTCAGAAAAAGAAAAGGTTTGTTCTTGTTTTAAAGCCTTTAAATTACCTAGACGGATATAGATGTTTCGGACCAATGCGAGTAATAATGTCAAATGTCCTCAACATTTGACAATTGACAATTTTTTTTGTCTCCCAAAAAATGTATGTCCTTAACAAAGTTTCTTAACCTCGATTTTTATTATAAGTTTTTGTTGTTATAATATAACATCAGCAGGAGTATACTATCTGTAAGCATAAAGCCTGGTAGCTTATGCCAGGCGCATAGACAGACAGTGGAACCTAAGTAAGATGGCAGCTCTATAAACAGTAAATGTTTAAAAGAGATTTAGAATTAATTAAATTTTAATAATTATTTCACCAAGTGTGCGAATCGCAAAAAAAAACCTACGATAAAATGTCACTTTCTCTTATTTTCCACGCAAATATATTCATATTCTACAGCGTAATCATACTCCGAGGTTCACACCATGGCCTTGCAAGGAGGTTAACGACAAAAGACGGATTAAGCCGACAGCGGTAATCCAGTACTAAAGTCTCAGAAGTGGTTGTGCGTGCGAGTGATGTCTTTATAGCAAGAACTCGGATTGACAATGGAATCTAAGAGATTTACGAGCGCCACAAGCTGAAAGCGTGTCTAAAATCTATTACAACTAATTTATAGCGCTCCAGAGTGGTATTTTAGTGCGCTTTTTTATATTTTTAGAACTTTATTTGATTTTGATTGCAATGTTTGCCGCGGAAATTCGATGTTCTAGCAGATCATGTTTAGCAGTCAATTGTGTTAGTCTGCATGTTATAGATAGTTAATATCTTACAATGACCAGTCGAGATCAGCAATTGGTTCTGGAATTTAAAAAAAAATCCTAAGGGCTTTATATACGACATTTTCATTCAGAGGCCATTTTACAAGTTTCCGGAGTTCAATCTAGCTTTTAATTTGATAATTGATTTACTTGCTAAACATAACCCTTTAAATTCAGTTTTTGTTCATAAATATCAAGTGCTTATATATATGTATGCTATTATATTGTAATTTATAACCCACGAGACAAACATAAGTAATTATTGTATTTAACGAGCCATGTTCACATGAAAACGTAAAGACAAATGAAACAACCTCAAGCTATCAAATGTTTTGTTAAGTAGCTTCATAAACGTCTGTAAATGTTTTATGACGTCATTACACTAACTTTTATTGCGCTTTTGTGAAATGAAAGTTGTGGCGTTCGGGATTGAAGACGCGACATGCAACGGTAATTGTTTTTACTGTCTTAAGCGAAGTTGTGGAACTTTATATAGTATACGTAATGATTTTTAATCTTTTGTTGATGAGTGTTACATAGTTTAAATTGTAGTGTCTTTTGTTACTAAAGCCAAATTTCAATGGAATAATATGTATGAAGTATGTTAGCTTTTAACAAATTGAGACTAAAACTTTTACTTCGTGTTTTTACTGAAACTCTTACATTGTAAAAGATCTTCGTAAAGTTTTAGCAAAGATAAAGTTTATAGTTTTTCACATTCAGAAATATAAACGCTGGCAGCACTAAAGAAATTTTAGATATAGATCGATAAAAGTCGTTAAACGACTATCGCCGAACTGCAGTTGCTATTCAAATGCGATGCGATTTGGAAGGCGTCCATGGCAGAACGTCGGATGACGGCCATTATACCTAAACCAGTCTAACATGACCTCGTAAACTCTTCGAAAAATACGCTATAGAGGTCTAGTTTATCTGGGCCCGTTATACCTGGGAGAGAGCAGTGATGAGCCAACTCGCAGTTATATACCTCAATCGCCAGCTGTTAAGCTCTAAACGAGGCCTTATGGCGGGAAAAAATAACAGATAAAACAGAGGGTAGTGTGCTATCGGTAGGGCAGTAAAGGCTGGGTATCGATAAGACTTGGGAAGATAAGTCTTTAGCTTTATTTGAAGGTTAATAGCTTGAGGAAACGCAACGTAACTTGATTTTGAGGCATTTGTAGACATTTTTCTGTCTCTACTTTTTGGTTAAAATTGATAGAGACAACATATCATTTTACGGCGATTACAATGGGGCTGTGGATATGTTACATTCCTCTAGGCGCTAATGTCAAATTTCTCGAATGTATAGAAATGACAAGGAAAAGTCATGTCCATTGCGTTTGAAGTTTTCTATTCAAACAAAAGAGAATGTCCAAACCCTTTGCGCTAGTTACAATTTACGCGGCATTTGGGGATTAGGACAGCATTTAATTTTATTCAACACTTATATGACAAGATTAAGCTCCTCATCTTAATATGTATCTATTAATACTAGATAATCATTTACTATAAATGTTCGTATAATATTGAGACGTAAAATTATGAACGCCAGCCGCGCTATCATCTAGTCTCGAAAGTAATTAGACTGGGTTATATATTTGCTAATTAATTGAGAAGGAAAACTAAGAATTATGCCGAGCGTCGCCACGTGTACGCTTTAATGAGAGTTAGTCTGATTCTAATGAATAAGTATGTAATTAAACTGAAGGATACTCTTTTGGTGAGTCAGTGAATAGCTGAAACCGTTTTAGATTAGTCTAGATAGCAGACTATTATGCTATCTTCTATTGACTGTAGCTTATTGAAAATATTGTCTTATTTTCTCCCTAGGAATATCATACTAAACAGAATATATAATTGCTTCTAAAGTTCTGAAATAAAGATATATTTGAAATAAATTACTTTGGCTAGATTTAATCATTAACTATCCAGATTATTGTATTATAATGTAGAAATCAATAAATATTGGTGTATTTTATCCTCGTCTATTTAAAATTAAATTTTAATACATTAATCTTCCAAAATTTATATCACATTTCACGCTATCCATCTCGCTTGCCAAAAAATATCTCCTTAATTTCATAAAAAACACGGTTTTTAACCATAACTCACTCAAAGGAATTAATTTATCACGCTCCGCTGTCATCATAATCTATTTAAAGCCGTGTAAACCGCTTCGAACTATTTAAAGCAATTAAATCATCGCAAATTAAATTAAAAATAAATTGATAGAACATGAACAGAAAACACGTCTCAATTTTGTCAGAAATACTTCCTGTTGTAAAGATTCCGTCGAGAATTTATCACAGGGACGATGGGCCCTGAAGTAGAGTTGCCAATTAGTGAAGTGTATAATGGTACAGATTCACGACGGATTGAACCTTGTTAATGAGCCGACTACAGTACACTCGTAATAACACTGAATTTTACAATAATAATTCGAAGCCAGCGAGGAAGGCAACACGAAAATGATTTTCGAGAGCAATATCAAAGCTCTAGTGTTTGTATTCAATGTGGATATCTGTCCAATGTTCAGCATGGGTTTATTAATTCATGTATTTCAATGACCGAATAATGAATTTTCGAAGCTATGTTGATTAGAATTGGTGGTTTGTTACTGCCATAAACACTGTAATATTGTTTCGCTTTCGATTCGATGTGGTTTTATTGAATTGGTTTTGAAGTTTGTAATAAGCAATTGCAATAAGAGATATTAATTACAAATATAAACTGGTGTATATTGTGGCGAAACTGGATCATGATTTATGCTGTTGAAATTTTGGTTTCAGCGTTCAAATTTCAAACTGATAGAATTTAGTATTTCATCTATATATTTTTTTTAAATAAATGCTTTTTTCGCAGAATTTTGTTGGTTTTCTTCTAATAATGCATTGTGTAATATGTGGCGTGTTTCTGGTTAAATATTATGTGTAAAAAGGTTCACGTGCCTCGGAAACCTACTTTTGTGACCGATTTCTTTCCACTCTCAGTAGTCTGAGGTAGGTAGGTACCTATGATAGTAAAAAAACAGAAAGTGTTTAAAGTTTGCAAAAATATATGCCTATTACTATTAGTAAGATTTTTTGACTGCCTCAATTTCAATTTAAGAGGTAATCGAGACCCCTTATCTTATTCTAATGAAGTCCAAAATTAAACTAAAAATTACCATCTAGCAATGACATTTACTTTAAGATTTTTAGTTATATTAGTTTTGAGTCTATTTAAACAAACCCAATAAAATCCAAGGCCTAAAGCGCAGTTCGTTGACGCCTACAATACATGTTTATTCCTAGCCGCCAACGTCACGTATATGATGTACGTATAGATATGTATGTTCGTGCGTATAGATGACAAACGTTGTTTGTGAAGTAAATAGGCTCGGGGCTGTATCTTACCGAATTCACCGCTGCCATAGTACATGGGCGTCGTCGGCTACCAACTCATTCTGAAACAAATGATAGGAAATTATTATTTTATGTCTAAGAAATCAATATGTTTTAATAGATTTTAGATTACTTATTTTACATATTCGTAGTTCTTTCATCGCATCAAAAAAACTCTGCTCCCTACAGTTTGACATGATACAAACCGGTATTACTGCCATGCATATATTTCTCGGGAAAAAATATATTGTATAATAATATCTAATGTCGACTGTAACTTTAAATAACACAATAGAGAACGCAGAAATAATTACGTATCTCGTAATTTTGACAAATATATTTAGTCTCAACCACAGGGTGACGCACAAATAAGTACCCAGTTTCCAAAGAACAAGTATTACGAACACATGATTAGTGCATTAACTCTAGTATTTACGACACCACGAATAGCATAAACAAAGGAAACACTAAACGTGACGATTCATAAACATATCAGCCATAAAATATGGCATGAATGGAAATTTTGGACAACAACTCTGGGCAACACATGGGGCATGGCATATTACTCCTAATTGTGTAGCCGTACGTATGTTTATGTAGCTGGTTGTAAATTTCGCATGACCAGTATCGAATGTGAAAACATTAAGTGATCATAAAGTAAATTAACCTAAAAGCAATATCGTAAACGCCTAAGTCAGCGCGGCCTTGTTGACACCGTGAGATGTGACTCAATGCTGTCTCGAGCGAGACGTTTCGTGCCTAGGGCTGGTACCTTCTCAATAATGAGTTACGACCATTTAGTCTTGATGTAAAGTGTTTTACTTGTTGTACGAAGATGCTTGGTCATTCGGTATTTGTACTGTGTTTGATTATCAAATAAAAAAATTCAAACTGATTTAGAGTTAATATTATCTTATAGACTAGTTATTTATCTAAATCTGGTTGGAGGTTATTGAAGCTTTGGATTTTATTAAATTTTAAAGCAAATGAAAACCTAAGGCCAAATTTAATTGAAATATTCTATTTTCGTTCTCAAATAAACAGTCTAGTCCAGATTAAATGTTAGACAAAATTTGCCTAGACAAAAAAACAGTCCGAAAACAAACCCACTAATGACTCAATTAAAATTTTCCGCACATTCTAAAAGTTTTGTCCACGTCACAGCCCTACGACAAACATTACTCGTGTCATACAAATATACACCTAAACACGATAGCATAAGTTATGAAATCACTCATCCGGCGACGTAAGATGTTCGTCTCGCGACAAATAGAATGGTCGCGTTCGGAGTCAGTGGGGCAAGCTTCCAAGTCCATTAATAAAATTGAATCAGACGGACATTCCGAGCACAATGTGCACGTGCGGAGATAAATAAAACTTCATGGTATTAGCAGACGGGCGTTTTGGGAATGGTTTCATGGGACAACTTTAACGACCAAATGATGATATCCCGATGTCATGAGATCAAAAGACGATACGTCTTAGATATTCTGTTTTGAGAATTTAAATTAATAATATTAAATTAAATTATTATTAGGTGATATAATTGAAAATAATGACAACTCTACAATTAACAATGAAATATACTCGTAGCAGATAAATTTTAACATTTTCCAATCTCAATTTCTCAAAAAAACTTGCTGTTCCGAAAACATCAATTCTTCACTTGTCAATCACGATATTTGAATCCGCGTTTGGATTCACTCAATTACCGTACCGTTACTTGCATCATTTAACTTCCAATATTAGACATTGGCAGTTTGTCATAATGTAATGTATAGTTATTAACAGTTCCCATTATAGTAATTAGAAGCATATTACTGACAGTGCAATCCAATTAAACGAAATAGTACATTAAAGTTTAGTTTTCTGCCGTATGTGGACAGGTACCTTCTCAAACAAAAAAATAGATACCAGTATCTGTGTATGCTAAAAATATTATATAAGTATGTTTTTCAATTGTTCAGTATCATAACACCAAATTCTTAGTTTGAACCTAGATGGCGCTGAGTAAAAGTTGTGGGATAGTAGGTTTCGAAATTGTTTTTTTTTTCTTGGAAACAGTTTTTTATTTCCTTACAAATAAGCTATTTTGGAAATATAAGCGAGGTCTCTTAGAACTCGTCGTATATAATAGAATATTTTTTCTTACTAGGGGTCAGCCCTGCAATAGAACTAAATTAAACTATAAGAGAATAAAATATGACATCAAACATTCTGGGATACTCGAAAATATTAAAGCAAGTGTCGTGATTAATACTCGGCATGTATCTCTATGTTCCAGATATCATTTATTGCATTTTCCTCAGAACTTGTCAAGATATAACGGAATCTTATTTATAGTGTTGAGTAAACATCTCTATAAGCTTTGCACTTATATTTAAATATCTCAAACATTAACTGAATATTAGCAGTGTGAAATACGCCTGTTCTAAAGCTGCGTGCACATACGAACGTGCGTCGACTGTAAATTAAGTTAACGTGACTCTAAAACAAAATATGAATGGGGGAGAATGTCTAGGGTCGGTAAATAGATAATAAATAAAATGTAGAGTAAAATATAGTACTGATTACAATTAATTTTAAAGTATTATTCACAATAAATAAGTTAGTGAACCAGTTAGAGAAAAATATTTTTGACTCATCAAAATTTTTGGGGCTCAAAATGGACAGTCGCTTTAAGTAATCCGAGTTTGGTCAAAAAATCTTTTTTTTGTGGATCTAATAATATTTATTTCTACAAACCTACATGGCCTTAACCTATTTTTAATAACTATGAACCAGTTTCAAAAATGTAGCGCTACCACTACATTTCCATCCCTCTTTAAACATTCGTAGTAATTCCCTTTATTAACGGAATAGCTTTGAAAAGTGACTCCGGAACAAACTCAAAGGTCCAGACGTTTCTCATAATACGGGATAATATAGACGAGATGTAGGAGTATTGTAGGAAGCCTCTGAAGTGGCTTTTAAGGAAACAGCCAAGCTTAATTGAGTCGACCTGTGCTGACAGATGCGTAGTTTAGTTGTTCTTGATGGAGATGTTTGTTTGTGTTTGTTAAGTCTTAATACAAATAAAGGAAATAAGATATTACAGGAAGAATTTTAGATGTGAAACGTCTTTTGTTTTAAATACTTCGTAGTTGAAGAGTCGACTTAAAACCAGGGCTGCAAATTTGACATGGATTTTGAGAGCGACATATTTAGTAGCGGTTCAAATCAGTATTGGACCTGCGATAGTTATGATTCCATAAAAATAGGCTAAAGATAAAAATCGATGACTAGCAACTCGTATTTTGCACGTTCGCCTGACTACTTACGGAACTATAATCAGGAGTTGGGGGCTAGGTATATCCTAGGTAAAGTTTTTCTAAAGTAGTGATAAAACTGGTAATGTTGACTTGGCAGAGGTCACCACGCGAAACACAGTATACGCAAAGTGTTGCAGGTTCAATCTTCAGTGTGAATTACAAACGCTTCTTCCGAGTCAGGGTGTCTTTATGCGTTTGACTTCTTTTAGTTAGTAAATATGAAATGAAAATTTAAAATTAAAAAAAAGATGGACGAGAATTAGTTGTTTATACACCGTGATTTTTTAGTCGTCTTACAAAAGCAGCCCAGTTCATGTATCCAATGACTAGAACATTGGAGAACGTTCATGATAAAAAAATAGGTATTTATAAGATTTGAAAAAAAATTAAATGCAATTTTTATTCAATATTATGATGCAATTCGTAGTTTTTTAGAAACACAACTCTGTTGCGAGCGGCGTTTTTATCATTTTTAAGAGTATATTTCGGATTTCTCTTGTTTAATTTTCTTCGTACTTATTATCTTAGTTGATGATTAAAAAAAATCGCGCCTAGGGATATTTTACGTCGGATACATGAACTGGGCTGCTTTTGTAAGACGACTACTAAATCACCGTGTATACCTACGATTGTTAGTAACCGTAACAACACTTAACTGACAGCAAGACTATTTCACTTGTAAATGTATCTTATGCCAAAATTGTTCAGTACATACCTATAGGCTCACGATACAAAGGTAAGTCACATATAGCCCAAAGCAAACGATAAACCTTTATTTCACTCTAGAACTTCACATACACCAAGAAAACTAGATTCGCTATCCCACGTACGAGAACTTGTGAATTCCAACGCTTTTATGTCTAAATCTCTACAAATGTAGTGTGATACATTCGCCACACGAATGTATGAAATGTATGAAAGTTAAAATTTATTTCAAACTAGAATGGATTCTGTTTGTGAGATATTGTCGAGGTTGCGCCAAAAATTGTTATGGTATTCAAGTGTTTTGATAGGTATTTTTGTAGGAGAGTGTGACTCGTTCTTTTGCAGGAATATAAAATTAGCATGCATATTCAATTGTGGATATTCAACTTTAATTAGAAGGCAGGTGTCTTGTAATAGTCGCTTAGAAGTACAATTGGCGCTGTATATTTTCCGTTTTACCAGCCGCCATAGATTTCAATCCTATTATTTTAGAATATTATGTATCACACAATTACTCATTATATTTTGGTCTTAGTTAAGTCTTAAGAGACCTTTAAGGTCACGAGCCAAATAAAGCGTATATTTTACGTAGCTATAAGGGCCGCATGTCACAATTGAGGTTTTAAAAATCATTTATTACAATGTAATCCGGTGCCAAGTGCTGGACCGAGATGATTGATCACCTGTCACTCTGATTCTGAGGGATATACATTTAACATTTATTTTAAAACCTCCTTTTTGGCGAGACATTTTTATTGAGACTTACACGTGTATTAAGATATGTATCTTGTGTTTCGTAATGTTTAATAAGAATTTCAGTCTTGTTATTTGCTAACTTAATGTATTTAATTATCCCACTAAATGTTTAATACTATCTAATCAATTATTTTACTGTTCTTTAAACTCAGGTTCTTTTCTCTTTTCATCATTTTGTCAACATGACAGACAGACAGATAACTAGACAGTAGAAATTTATTTACACAGATGATGAATCCTTGTTTTTTTGTGAGCATGTCACAGTCAAAAACGTTAAGTATGGTCAATTTTCTTACAAAGTTGCTTGTTGTTCGCCTATTATATGAAATCCTCTGGGTCGCAAGTCTATCTCGCACTTTGTTGATGTTTTCTGCTTAATATACAAAGGTACCTAAGCATGTTCAAAATATCGATGTTAACAGATTATTTCTATAAAGCTCAGCATACGCAAACTACAATGCAAAGCACGTATTTTTCCAATAGTTGCAAATATTATGCGTTGTAACGTACGCGCAGTCTATGACGTATGTACTCAAACGTAACAGTTTTATAATCCGATCCATTTCGTATTTGAATCCGTTTTCGTTAGTTCATCAAACTATTCGAATGGACATCAATATTTGTTGAAAATTTCCATTTTCATTATTTATGAGAACAGCGTAGAGAACTGTTTATATCAATATTTCATGATGTAATGTTATATGGGCAAATATGCGTAGGTCAAATGTAAAAAAATATCTAAATTCGTATCTACTATTTATTTGAAAACTTTGTTCGAATATATATTCATAGGTGTATTTATAAAGAGTAAGCACCAAACTGGTTAGAATTTTCAAATTAAAAGATATACCTATTAAATTTATCGCATGAAATAATCTTAGTTTTAGCAATAGTAATTCATTATTAAATGATGTAACGGTTTAACGCGGCGGGATCACGAGTTCGACTCGCGATCCCGCCGCGTCTGCTCATGATTAAGGACTCCGGTTGGGTCCGAAACTAGTCGGGCTACCCCGATAAATACGCGTGAGTAAACCGTTACATCAATTAATAATGAATCAGTCTCACGATAGTTATTATAAAAATAGTAATTGAAACACAAATCACCAAATCTACACTAGTTGAATGGTGACTAAGATAAATGTGCGAATTATGTTGAACTCTTTCTTGCGATCCTTTGCTAGATTTATTATTCCGGCTTATGGCCATATTTATAAACTCACTTTATAGCTTAAGGTACACAAACAGTGAAATGGAACCCTGTTATTTAATGCTTGGCTTTCTGTTCGTCCGTCAGTCTCCAAGCCGTATCTCATTTGGCGTTATAAATAAAATTGATAACCCTAACATATAAGTGTTTTATTGCCGCTGAAAAAAAAACGGTGGCCGTTTTTTTTTCAAGTATGTTTGTCCTATCAGCCTATTTGTACGAAATTTCGAGTCTAAAAAGTCCGACTCGCAATTGACTGGTTTTTCAAGAAAACAATATTACTCTATAGTTAAAGAAATTTAGGTAGGTATTTCAAAACAAATATTACGCACTTTTCTACGTTTTCACTTAAACAGGACCGTCTTAAAAAAGTATAAATGAGACTTTCATTAGAAAGTGTAAGACAAAGCGCCTGTGTCACGGCGCCTATAATTTTTATCACTTTGTGCAAAAACTTTAATAAAGCGAGGACGGGCAAACAGTGCAGATAATTTATTACATTTTTATACACAAGAGGTGTTTTTAATTTAGTCACGTACAACAAAGGCGACCTGAGGTATGCTTAAGTCTAAATCAAACAGGATTTATGAAGTGATGTTATGAAGGGAAGCTTTGTGATTTTGTGTTTTTATTTGATTTCTCGATTTTCCTTTAATGAATTTTCTTACTTTAATAATAATAAAACTTTGAATTTAATAGCTAGGTCATTTTTATTTCCACAAACCAATACAAAAAAAGAATTAAAAATAGTATCAAATTTGTTTTTTCACGCATTCATTTAATGATCGTAAAATACTTGCGTAAATTGTATCTTTGCTTTTAGTATTTCTTGTTATAACAAGATATAGTAGCAACAGATAGATATATACCATCCGCGAAAATCTCATCCGTGTGGCTCAATAAGTTCATGAGATTCAGCCTGTTGACACACGAACGGACAGCAGCAATGTCTTTGTTGTATGGCTCCATTTAACCCTAAAATGGAGCGAACTATGTTCCGTACAATATACCACGGTAAAACGAAAATAGTTTGTTAAGCTTTGAAAACGGAGGCACGTGCAAGAAATAGCATTATATTATTATTGCTAACTTTTTCACTCTAATAAGATTTCGCTTTTTCAGTTAATGTTTCTTACATTCAGTTTCACGAAACTTTTCTAGGTTTCAGGTTTCAAATATAAATGTTTTTGCAGTTTTCACTTGATAAACAAAATGTGCTGACGTGTTATATTCGTTTCGGTACCAAAATATGTGAAATAGAAACGTAATATTCTCATATAATATTCATTTAGATCAAACGCAATGTTTAATAACGTAGAGCAATGCTAAAGCTCGTGAACTTCAAAAGGTTTTGAAGGTAATAAGAGAACCGTCTTTATTTTGATCATAAAAAATAATAAGGGATTTAGGTTATGCGTTTTTAAATGTTAGAGTTATCGGATTAAACAAGCTATGTAAGCAAGCGATATTAATGATGGAAACCGATATCGAAAGTTTAAAGATAATGTTTTTCTTCTGATAATTATATTCGTACGTGATGTTGCGTTTAGAAGGGACTGTTAATTGTAATTTAGAAATATTTGAACCATTCAATATAAACAATGATGAAATCATCGACTTCGATCATTAACTTTTCTTAAAGGATAGGAGGACCTATCCTTTAGTAAATCCTATTTTTTTGCGTGTTTTTTTTGGCATTGCCCGACTAGTTTCGGACCCAACCGTCTTTAGCCATGAGATGAGGCAGCGATACGCGGAAGTAAACAATTCTTGATCAATTATGAATTCGCTTCACTATATCCATAATAGTAAGCTTTATGAAATTTCACATATCGGGAAAGCTAGCTCTATAAATCTAAAATAACCTCTCCATGAAGCTCTTAAGCATTCTCTAAAACATTTTATTCACAATACACAGCAACAGTACAAAACACAAAGCAAACCACGAATTTCTGTTCATGTAGAGCTAAAAGAAAATGGCCAATGCTATTACTAAAATTGAATTAGTGGCTGGTTTGATGACAATAGCACTTCAATGGTACACAAAGAAGCGCTAAAAGAATTTAACCCTCGGCGTTCAATACGTATGCTTGTTCAGTGTTTGCCTAACAAAGAATGAATTCAAAAGGTCTGAATGCCTAGGTTAATAATGTCCTTGCCTTGTCTGTTTGCTTTTGTCTCTCGTTGCTTTGTTTTTTTAGTGTTTATAAGAGTAATTATTAAGGTTCTTTTTGATGTATTTTTTCTGTTTGTAATATGAACGCATGGATGGCCTTTTGGTTTTTGGGTTGTTTAACAGACAAAAACTAAAATTTTATGTTAGTATTGAAATGAAACTACTTTTACGGATTTTATCGCGGTTTAATTTTAGATTTTAGTTCCCGACGTTGAACTAAAATCTAAAATTAAACCGCGATAAAATCCGTAAAAGTAGTTTCATTTCTAGGTACAGCTACTTATTTTGATAACATATTGTTCGTCTGAATTTTTTTTATCAAGCTTTTGCTGTAAATATAACAAGAGGCTTTAATAAGCCAAATGAGTAAATAATTTATATGGTTGCGGAGGCAACAAATTCGTTATTTCGTGAAATAACGAATAAGCTTTGATTACATTTACAAAGCATGCTTGATTTATTCTTATTTATCAGACTTATGAATGTTAAGGAAGATTTACTGTTTCTAGATGATGTAATCATTGATTTACTAGAAAAAAAATATAAATAAATAAATATTCCACAACTTTCACACAACACTATCTAGTCTCAAACTAAACAGAGCTTGTATTATGAGTAGTAGACAACTGATAAACATACTTATATATTTCTAAATACATACATAATATAAATAAATTACACCCAGACACAGAACAAATGAAAGAAGAAACTGAGGATAATAACTGTTTTTGTTAAAAAGTTTTTTTTTTCAAACGTCATTAGTTTAGCGGAAAAACAGCGTGCTGTTTCTACCAATATTTAGATTATTATCTCTACCAATAATATATTTTTAACAACAAAAACATACATTCTCTCAGGTAAATAACATTGAAAATTTAAATGAAAACCATTAATTTAAGACTTAAAAAAGTAACTTGACGTGATATAATATATGAAAACAATACCTTAATATCACAAACGGTGAACTTAATAGCCACTGAAATAATCGGCAAATATTATTTAATGTTCCCTTTTGTTTACAATTATCCATATTCTGAAACGGTCTCAGCATAGCAACCGCGTTTCGAGTCGATAAGTGGCTAATGCAGATAAAAATAGTTCGCGTAAACAGTTTACAATACCTAATTCCACATCTAGGTTAAAGTGAGCCTAAAAGTATGTGAAATGAAAAGGAACTCATGTCCGAGATTTCACTTTCAACAGCTTTGAAAATTCCGTATAAATTCGTCAGCGAATTTGTTCTTTTTACTCGCGACTGCCCGCAAGAGTAGTGCGATGTTTTCCAAGCTTTTGTACCAAATAGCTTGTATTTTCTATAGATATTTTATTCTAACGGAACTTATGAGCAAGTTCAAAAAATTTTGGTAATCTATAGTTGAAACTTATTACGCGGATTTTTTACTTACGACATGCTTAGTTCCGAAATGGCACAAGTATTTTAATACAATGTTTGCAGTTTTTTTCTCATGACTTGCTTGTTTTAGAAAGGGCACAATTATTGGTCCATAGAAGGTCCTATTTGTTTCCGGTGTTCTTTTAGGAGAGGTTTCTTCTTTGCCGGTGGAAATCCTCACGGGTTGTCCATCGCCATGCCTCCGGGTGGATGAGGTGGACGACTGCTAACAAACCAAATCCGAAAAAAGTGGAGCCAGTTTAGAATATTGACAAAATTGTGAGAAAAAGGTGTATTGAATTCGGATTGTTAAGGGAGAATATCAACTACTAGGTACATCTCAGTATTTCCATTCGGCTAAAGATGATTTTCATTGTAGGTTATTTTCGGCGGATCTTTTTATTTCATTTTTAGTTTATATCGTTAAAGCGGCAACAGAAATGATTCATCTGTAAAAAAATCCATCGACTAACTATCACGGTCCCTGACTCTAGTGACGGACGAACACAGCTGTGTCTCAGTACTAGGATCGGTTTTACTCTTTGTCTACTCAACCATAAAAAAGTATTTATCCACAGTCAAATGTCATTCGTGGTATTCTTCTACAAACCACGTAGATCTGTCTAGCTATCTGTCTAGAAATAAGTCTACAGCCTTTATAGTGCGTACACGACTTTTACACATACATAATAATATGTAGTTATTATTAAATGTATACTCTATTGAACTTTCCGTTACCTATATTTATGATAATTAATTTTCATTAAGGGTAGTAATTAAAGGTGCTTACCTACTTTCCTTAATTAGCACTAAGTACTATACAATGTTAATGAAATTAAAAATTAACATAGAGTCGATAATTCAAATAAATGAGGTACGTTTTTCTTTTTCGCACTTTGATATAATTATGAAATTATGCATCAATGTAATTTTATCAACCTTGGTATCAAAAAAAAACTTAAAGTCATCAAGAATCAAGTCCACAGCTGGATATAGGTCTCGCCCAATAGTTTTGTTTTAAATATTAATCTGAGTTATAATTGTATGCAAATAGTCATGCGGTAATGTACAGTATTTGGTAGAAAAGCTTTTAAAACATTTTTGAGTGTATGGTTTTGTTAGAGCATAGTGGAGACATGAGAAATGCATTTCGTTAATGACAAAGTTATTAAGTCTTTGCTCAAGATCTAAAAATAATAAAATGTTTTCTTTTTTTTTCAGAAGAATACACGTTGGAGGGTTTTTGGATGAGGTTCACTACCTAAAAAACTTTATTAACTATTTTTTTTCATTTCTATCGAAACATGTCCAAGAACACTCTCACATAATTTACCTTTTAAACAAACCAAAATAAATTCAAAATTATCAATTTATTCGGAGCCACGTTGCCACGAAACATAGACAGACAGATAGACAAGTCAAAGGTATAACACCCTTATTTTGCATCGAGGTTTAAAAACAATTGACAGCACCCCGATGTTCCCGACCTTCATAGCTTCCTTAGAGCTCTTCTGGTTTAGTAAATATATAGTTTGTGGCATAGACAGCCGTCTCGAATACTGGTAGATTTGCTCTCAGAACCCAACCAACCATTTCGACGTTCCTGACGTTAAGATTTACGCTTTTCTCCTAGCTAGCATATTTGAAGTATATGAAGCTGTGTTGATGCCGGCTTCCAGTTGTATCAGACTGACAAATATCTCGCAAAGTCTTACTGTAATTCAACATAAACTTTTCTGCCATTAAATCTTTAGATGCTCTCGTTTTGTTCCACGATTGCAATTATACTATTGACGTAAAAATATTTGTATGAAATATTGATTTAAGTATGTTATCAAATGTCCATAATAGCAACTAATTTTGCCTGTTTCACAAACTTTCTTGCCGCTCCATATGTACCGTGTATTAAATAAAACCAAGAGTCCCTTGTCTCTACAGTGTGTTTAAGCACAAACAATATAGACAATAGCTTTAAAAAGTTTAAGTCAAATCCTACACCGTATAACAAAAGCCACTTAATTAAAAGATAGTAATTTATAATAAGTCAACCCTCACGGCTTCGTACCGTTACATATTACTGAACAATGTCGCGCAAATATCAGAAAAGGATAACTACAGTTGGACGCATTCCATTGTTGGCTCGCGTAACGTGTTTCCCTATACGCGCTATAGCTGTCACGCCGTACGCAGCTACTCCAGACTTATAGCCTACGGATATATTGTTGTGGACTTTATATCACGGTGACAGGGTGCAGGGTAAGGAGTTTTGTGACGAAGTAGGCGCCCGAACGTGTGTAGAGTCGAACTCGCGGTAACTCGCGCCGGTGACGCGACGTTGCGGGCTATGAACGCCGTTTGTTTAAATTATGTATTTGATGGATTAGCTTTTCGTATGGTGTGGTGCGAAATTCTTGCTCAAAATGCGACGGTTTCAAGGGTTTTTTGTGTACTGACGCCTAATTGATCAATGCTGATTTTTCAATGGATTTTGACACAGATTGTAACAATATTTTTGTTTGATTTGGCCTAATATCCAAATAGTAAAAAAAACACCGTTAATTAATTTTAATAGAGCTTAAAACTTAGGATTTCCTAAGTTAGGAAAAATACTTGAATAATAAGAGAATTTATTTATCATTATTGCCTGATCTACTATGCTAAATATATACAGCTTACATGGTAGGCGGTTCTTAAAACCGGCCGACATTAATAAACAGTGAACTTTGGGTTCATTTAAATTCTATTCGATACCTTTACCCATAATTTAAGTATAACTTTTAGGCCGTGGCATAAAGGAGGCATTAATAGTTTGTATATAATGAAGGCAATAAATTAATTCATATAAAGTAGGTACGTAGGTGGGTATTCCCTAATTATCGAAATCATTCTAATGAATAGATTCGAAACAACTAAATTCTATATAATCTGTAATTTTAAAGGTTGCGTCCAAATTAGATGCAAATAATATCATTTATTAGAAAAATACACAATATCCAACTGGAAGTCTTCAAAGAACGGTCTTTTTACCGAGGGGAAATCATCAAACGAGTCCGCTTCCAAAGCGGAAGGAAGTGTCAGACTTCTACTTTTTCTTTTTCAGCCATACCCATGTTCCTTCTTTTGCCCTACGTGTACCGAGACTCGGCTACCCTTGCAGACAATCAAGCCGCATCTATACACAGTCCAAGCCATTTCTCTGTTCAGACGACATACAATATCAGCCTATATATGTCCGAGAGCTGGGCATCGTCCTAGCCTCTTCCCAGCTATGTCGGGGTCGAAATGAAATAATTTATTCTGCAAATAGGATAGACGTTATCACTTTTACATGTCATTTTTTTTAAGTTAGCTGGAGTCGGCTTGCAGTCTAACCGGATTCAGCTAAGTACTAGAGTTTCACAAGGAGCCTATCTGACCTCCTCAACCCAGTTACCTGGGCAACACAATACTCCTTACTGAGACAGGTTGTCAGACTTGTTGATTGAAACATTTTTATTACGTAATCCGATCTACAAATCAAGTCGCAAAAGCTCTCGCCATCTCCCTACGAAAATAACTATCTAATAATTGACATCCCCTCCGACTTATTGATCTTTCAGTTAACCCAGATTAAGCCTCCAATCAAGCTAAATTTGCGCTGCCAAGATTGCTAAGACCCTAGTTCTCGGGGCAGAGTAAGTTTTCAGTTGCCGACTTCTGGGTGTTGGATAAAAATAGCAAATAAAAATAAATTTAGAAAGAAATTACGTTCAGTAATTGATATCGTGATTGGTCTTGGATTTTTATTTTAATTATTTGTTGTTATAGAGGCAACAGATATAGGTACATAATCTTTAAAATAGGGGGGATATACCGACAGCCTGATAAAATAAGTTCCATTTACGCCCGAATTCTAAAATCTATTGTCATCATTATTCAAAAAACATTCAGCTTCCAGAGTAACAAAACTACCAAATGTAATTAAATCAGTTTTAACAATGGTTTTAGACACAATTGCATTTGAAGCTAAGTTTAAAATAAACTGAACTTCAGCGTCGGTTTTCACAGTACCATTGAAAGAGCTTTCAACTTTGACTCCGGTCCATGAATTATGAAGTTAGTACGAACATAATACCTGAACCGCTGAGCATCGAGAATTAAAGTTTTGCTGTCGAAGTTGTGAAAACAAATCTGTAGCAAGCCGCAATGTTCGCGGATTCTATATTTCTCGGTTTCGAGTACTCGAAGCGCCATCTATCCGTAGCTTTAGAAGTTGTTTTCATCCTCTAATAATTGTTCAAGTACTGTGAGTGTTACGAGCAAAAGTCTAGACTAAACTCGTATTTTGTATAAGTTTTAATTGGATAAAGATAATATTTGAATAAATAAAAAATAAAACAAGCTATGTGTTTACAACCTACCGTTTCTTGTAACATTTTTACTGCAATTTAAATAAATAAAAAAAGTCAAACGTAGCATAGAATAGAGCATTTTTTTCATACAACGGCGTTGCTCGTATTTAAGTCCAGTCGATGAATAAATACGTTTAGCGTATTTGGTTGTATTTGATATTTTCGGTCACTATATTTTGAGCTCGTAACTCCGTAATAAGAAACTAGTTTCAAGAGGAAATAATTGAAGCTTATTAAGCCACTGCCCTATTTAAATCAATCGATTACTTCTTAGCAAAAGTTACATTTCTGCTTACGATCTAGAATTTATAATACTGGCTTATCATTTTTGTACCTAACCGACGTATAACAATAAGTTATTTTTAGGTACGTACATATTTTAGGATCTACCACATCTGATATTGAATGACGAAAGGAATATTTAAGTATACATGTAATAAATACATTTACAGTACCTCAATCTCAGTAAAAATGTATCACCTTAAAATATAAGCCCGCGGAAGCCTTTCAGGCAGCACGTTTTCTGGTTTCATAGGTTTAGGCACGAATACCTCGTAGGGTCGCATCCAATGGTAAAATCCTTTTCCAGAATCCTTCTTTAAGTCTTTGTAAGTCATGTACTTAGGTTTCCCAGCTAATTTTGAGTCCATAAGCCATTTCTGAAGATAACATGTGTTTTGAAATATTTACGCTAGGTTCATAGGTTCTACTTAAATAGTCACATAGACAAACCTCGGACTCCGTGAGGTGCACCGGAGTAAGCATGGAAACCAGACTTCTGTGGTCCCCAAATGTGTCGTACTGGTTTATTGTACACCAGGGCTGCCAGCGACACTTCCTCTTGTATTGCTCCAGTAGCGACCGGTTAATGAGTTCCGCGCAAGTAAGTTCTCTAAATGATATTATAGTCTTTATAACTCTTTACAGGCTTGGTTGAATGATTATAATCATTGATCAAGAAGATAATCATAGTGCGATGTGTGAACATTGGTGAATTGCGATGAGATATTGGCGATTAGTTTTGGTGGTAAAAGTAACGAATGTTTTATGCCATACCGCATAAAACTTGGTGAACTTCATGATCTAAGTCGCCCAGGCGTAGGTAACATTTTCTTTATAGATATTACGGTTATGAGTTTATGCAGACTCGCTGGCATTATTGCATTATCGTATGTCTTAATCTGACAGGAATGCAGAGAACGAAACACAGTCATACTTTTTTGAATCTAATGTCATCTCAACAACTAACATCCTTTAGTGCCGTGGATAATTTGTTATTACGCTTCCTAAACTGTCTACTTCAGTAACTTTTCAGTGGACTAAGTGCTAGTTTAATTTTGAAATTCCTGTTTCATTCATAGATGAAAGGAAAGCTACAGAGATTTAGTTATAAATATTATTAAGGAGGGGGTTGAAGTCCGAGCGTTTGAGTGATTTCATGAGCTAATATGAGAAAGATGGAGGGAGCGGACCGATAATAGTACTAACAGTGATGTTAATAAAAGCAATTATTTACCTTTTCAGAATAAAGAATCGAATATTTTTTGCTAGATATATCTCTCTACATCTTCCATGCGATAAAGAAGTCTCAGATTTGCCATCAGGAGCCTTGTCCTCAACTAGGTCAGGGGCTTCTTTTGCCTCTTTTTTATTTCCGGCAACTTCTTTATCGGCCATTTCTGTATTTACGGCAGTTTCTGTGTTTACGGCAGCATCTGTACTTACGGCACCTTCTGTATTTACCGTAGCTTCTGGATTTACGACCCCTTCTGCAGTAGCCTCACCTCCTGTATTTTCCCCACTTTCTGTATTTACAGCACCTGAATTAAGCACTTCTGTCGAAGACTGCTCTTCTAGCAGAGTAATGGAACCTTCTTCATTTACAACTACTTGCTGGTTAAAGGAGTCTTTCATCTTTAGCCAGTGTTTATCCGGCTTAGAATCAAGAAGTGTTTCTTCCGCTGTCATTATTTTCACATGGCAATTCGTAAAAGATCGACATTCAGGACACGCTTCATAAGATATATGTAAGTTTTCCCCGTCAAAAGTTGCATTTGTCACATGATCCAATTTAATATCATAGTTATTTTCCTTATCTACAACTACAGTAGTTTCATTAGGAGAATCTATCGATATTTTACCAGTTAAGCTATTTATTGTCACTGTGCTAAAATTGGCATGTTCTATAGTGTACACCAAATGTATCGATATGTAACCGTCTGTTCTTCCCTTTGGAGCACTGCCCTCTTCTTCGACTTTTTCAGAAATAGATCCTTCAAAGCTGCTACTTGTATTATAGGCATAGTCTGCCGTATAACTTTTTTGCGAAACTGATTCTTTAGATTTAACTCGCTCGACATGATCAGGTTCAAACATTTCAAAATATTCTATTTCAACATCTGTCCATTCCGGGTAAATTTCCTCTTCTTCGACAATATAATAAGTGATAATTCTAGTTTTATTGGGAAATGTTACCACATGGATTCCATCTTTATTTAGCAATATGTTGGTTCCATCCATGCGTCTTGTAAAAACTTCTCCTAAACAGTAATCAGTCGCCGTACGAATAAGAAGTTTTTCAATATCATAGGGAGTATTGTAAACCCATTTTTGTCTTAGCCCGCTAGTTTCTATAATCTCAAATTCGTCTACAATGATTTCATACTCGATAGGTTTAATTTCGGAGAATTTATCTTCATCTAATCCAGCGTACTTAGACGATTTCGAAGAAGATTTGCTAAGCTTAGCCTTACTTTTAGGTTTTTTTGTTTTTTCAACTGGTTCTTCACGTTCCTCAACGACAACAGGTTCAGGTATGACAATAGTTTTATAATATTTAAATAATTTTATATATGTTCCATCAGGTTTAAGAACCTCTATTTCTCCTGAAGGGTTAAATATAACAACCTCACCGTTTAGACTAATACACCGCATATCCTCATTTAGATTAGGCAAACCTCGAGTGTGATATTGCTTAATATGAGATAAAATTGGTGAATTTTCTATGTACACAGTCTCCGTAATGATTCCGTTGGGCCAGGTAACATAAAGTGAATGATAGAATTTTGTTTCATATATAGGACGTAGCATCGAGCTGGCTTTTTCCGAGACAGATGTTTTGATACCTTTCTTCTCAACGCTCTCAGCAGGTACGGGAGCAGCGAGTACTTGATATGATTGTTTTTTCATGTACATCATAACTTGATCCCTGCTTGTTATTCTAAATGACTCACAAATGTCTATGACTTCCGTTGACACGTACTCCCCTAAAGCCCTGTGTATCCAAAACTCATTGTAGCTATTACCAGGTAAAACATTTAGAACGATGTATTCCAAATTGTTTGGTATAATCAGAGTGTACATACTTTTCACTTTAGTCCCATCTTTAGAAAAGAATATGGCATCTTTACCAAACACTTCAACTCTTCTGTCACCTAAATCGTACCCCAAAAATGGTTTTGCTGGCAATTCTACTGAGACTGTATTGTCTGCATGTCCCATAAAAGATTGACGCCTGACGGTTTTTGGTGAAGAAGCTGATTTAGTTTTTTTGCTACTCTTGGAATCCATGTCGAGGGATGAGGGAGCTGATTTTTTACGATTAACTTCGGAAACTTCCGTGCCGTCGTGCGTAGCGTCCCTCCAACCTGCGCAATTTCCTGATACTTAAGAGAACCTTCCATAAGCAAATCCCATTTTCGACGTCATTGTTTTCTATGCAAGACTTCAATGCAAAACGGGTTCAATAAAATCTTTAGATAAAGATTTTCGCTTTTAATATAATGTTTTCATCGTACATTTTTTTCCTCATTCTGTATCCAGGCATAATGTTCGTCCCAAAATGAAATCAATAAAGAAATCTTGCAAGCCAAACCGGAGTTGTCACAATGACAAACGCCATTCCTCAACGAGCCTATACCATCTTTGTCGTGACTTGTTAAAAAAACATGAGTATGAAACAATCGGTAACCTCACAGTATTTGTGTAGTTTACACCAGTTAAAATTCATTAAAGGCTTTCGGCGGCATAACCTGAAATGCGCTGATGCCAGATAGATCTTCAAAATAATCGAAATCATCTATCATGTGGTTAATGGCTTCATAATTTTCTATTTCAGCAGCGGATACTAATTCACTTATATCCGGACAGTCGAAAAGGAATTTTAGTCTTTGCACTTCCGGATCGGGATCAGGTTCACGACGCTCGATATCATAATGAATGTCAGCATCATTTTCACTCTTAGTTATTGAAGGAAATGAAGGAGAATTTATATTTGAGCTGGGAACTAAAGATGGGCATTTCGGTAAAGGCTCGGCAAGGACACTGCGCTTAAGATAATTTTTCTTAAAATCAGAAATGGAAGTCGCAGGTAGATGACGCTTTCTTAAAGAACTTCTATTATTGTATAACTTCCGACAAGCCAATATATGCATCAATCTATATAATTCTGCAGTTTCAACGTCTTCTCTATCAAAACATGACAAGAGAACATTAACATGGAAATTTATTTTTGCTTCTTGTTCACCGGTAGGTCGGCTTTGATTTCGCCATAGATTATTAATTGGCATTCCAAGCAATGATGTAAATACGATGCTGTCCAAATTAATGTTTCCTAGCTGAAAAGTAGTATACTTGGCATAATCTCCATAATCAATAACGATAGGATCTTTATGGTTTTCATATTCGTCACCATAGGTAAGACGATATGACAATTTGTTAGCTTCGGTGTTGCACAGAGTATTGAAAACGTTCTTAATTATATTTGCTGTTTTCTGCAGCCTTTGCTCGTCATGTGAGGGTTTCGCGGGTGCATTAAGTGTAACCGCAGTTGATAAAGATGACCTACTACCTTTTCGTCTAGATCCCGGCTTTTGCACGCAGTGTCCAAAATACTATCTAATAATAAATATATTGTTGTACATTCCAACGGCAAATCATCAAGCCGTTGCTGATAGTGTTTAACGTAATGTTCAGAGCTTTTTTCTTCAGGTATATGAATGATGTACATATTGTCTTTATAATGAACGTGTTGTCTAGATAAATCTTGTATGTCATACATAAGAAACACATTTCGTCATATATTTTATCAGAATCTCCAGATAAATTTTCAGTATTCCATAAGGAGGTGTAAATACTATAAAGGCAGTGTTTTTAAAATCATCAGCAGAATCCTTATCAATTCTTAATAACTGTAATTCGTCCCAAAATCTTAGAGCTTTCTCTGCTAATAACTCAGTAAGACTTTGGCCCCTTTTTGTAGGTCTTAATAAAGTTGAAGGTATTTTAGTAGTTGTAGGGTCTATTCGAACTTGCACAACAGCGGTTAGAGGTATTCCGATTTTCACAAGGCATCCAGGAAGGTACGGTTCCACAAACCCAGTCACAGCAACATAGAGGTTAGGCCCATCAGTAGGGTAATCGTCTACATACACCTTATCTCGCCATTCCTCACCCCTTACCCTAAGTAGTGTGTTGTATTTCTTGGATCTGCCGCGTCAGATGGTACGCTGCCAGGCTCGCGTTCAGTCCCTTTTCCTTTATTGTGCGCTTGTTGTTCGTCGGCGTCATGGGACCGCCCGACACTCACAGAACCTCTTACTTCTGACTTGTCAATCATAGTTGCAGACTCTCTTTGCATACCTTGCTTTACTTCAAGTCTCTGGCGCTGGATAAAAAAGATATTCTTCTTTCATTTTTAAAATAAGATGCTTCACCACTAAAGCCATAACGTCTGGTGGAATATCTTTTTTATCCTTAAGATAAGATTGGCCTTCTTCAAAAACCCGAAGATTGTCATCTTTAACTTTTTTCTCTCCGCCTAATTGATTTATCATAAATATAGTTTCTGTTCTACAGATGTTTTTAATGACAAATCTTTTTTCTTCGGCAGCGAATATTTCAAATTTGTTAAGGTATATCCTATCTTGTTCGCTACCAGCAGCCTCTATGAGTATTACTTTTACTTTCCAATTTCCTTCATCTAATGGCGCTCCTTCAATGGCTCTTCGCCAAGCATTTTCATCGGGAATTATCTCTCTAGTCTTTTTTGGCCCCATTAGACTGACTTGAAGTTACAACTTATTTCTGCAGACTATAAGATAACAATCGTTTGAAGTTTTAAAAATAAACAATCCTTTGACTCCGGAATGGTTCACAGTTTATTGAAAAGTCAGTGCAAAAAACAATACGTCTTGTCACTTATATTTTGACTTTAATTTTACTTTTTATGTATTATGACATATGAAAGTTGAATTGTTTTCCTTTCGTTCAGAAAAAAGAAAAGGTTGGTTTGTCATTGCTTTTTATATATATGTTATCTGATTTTACACATAAAAAATGTATGCCTGTATTGTCTTCGAAATCAATAAAAACAGTTATCTACGATCCCTCAGCCATAATGATGTAGTTGGATAGGTACTGCTCATATCTTTATTAAATTAGCAAAAAGCCTTTTGATTACAAATAGTAAGGCAGTAACTTTATTGAAATACTCAAAATTACTTTTGAACTCAAGTGAAAGATACACTCGGTAGACGAAGAACTAAGTGAACCAAAGACAAAAATGGTGGCACACACCTCAATAATTTAGACTCAGGTTCTTAATAACAAACCCAGGATGAATTTAATTATATTAAATACCTTGCTTAAAACTGTTTCAGTCTAAAACCGAATTGCCTTTTAAATCGATAAAAATATCTTCAAGGAAAACCTCTATCATTACCAATCATCGTTTCTTTATATTGATTCTTGAATCAGAAAAGAAAACACCAGTGATAGTTATATCAAAGGATATACTTAATAATTTACATTAAAGCTACTATGTACATTACATTTGGTAAAACTCATATTTCAGGTAAATGTTTTTCAATCCAGTCTTTAATCAAGATCATCCCTCGTTTGTTTATTGAGTGTCCTAGTCTGTCCAATATGTGAAAATCTCCTTCCACACCAAGACTCTTCATAACATTAAAGGTATCCTGGCCCCAGCTCAATCGACCAGCTCATCAATGTTGCCATGGAGTTGAAGTAATGGTGGCACTGGAATTATAACAATATAGTTAGAAACTTTTGATACTATTATTCCTAATAAGAGTTATAATGTAGGGATTGTAAAATTATTCACTGTCAAGTTTTTAAAGCTTTCTACAACAATGTTTTTATAAACAAAACTTCCCATTGAGATTATAATAAGGACTTGAATTATTGTAATAATGACCTTAATTTGTCAGTTTCACTATTATTACTCAATGAACTGATAAAAACCAAAAAAGTGGTTGCAAAATGATACTGCCAAGAAAAAAGTTACCATAGAACCCCTTAAAAAAAACAGTAACACAAAAACAAATTATACTGTGAGTTGCTAATGGTAATATTAAAGATAACCTGCCTTTGAGATGATTGCCTAATTTTAGTTCTTATCAAATAGTAAACAAATATGTGACCAAGTTAAAGATATTTCTAGAATACTTACATCGCACTCCTGATAAATTTTTGAGTTCATTGTAGACTATCGAATTAGAATTCAGGAAAGAACTGAATACAAATGCTCCAGCTAAGTTGCGATCCCATCTGTATGCTGTATGTAATGACAGTGTCCTCCCTCGAAAAGCCACCTTGAAACATAAGAAATTACATAATTATTTATCACATTGCTTACCAACACTTTTTCTACCCTGTATAAACCACTTCTAGGTTTGCTTTCCTTTGTTTTTATCATTATGAAAGTTGTTTTATAACAAAGAGTTTTTCTTTAGAATAAGCCTTTTATTACTGTTTTACAATGAAACAGTGATAGCTCTAGGAGCGCGATTCTAAAAGTCATTACAATGGAGAAGAACCGCAGCTTAATCTTACACCAGCCATGTTTTTAGCTTACCATTTCATCCTAAAATTTCATCAATTTCTCTATTCTTCAGAGCCAACAATTAGTAGCCAGACCATACTATATTGAACAAAAGAAGTATCATAGATAATTATTGTATTGCTACTCACCAACTACAATTCTGTTACTAGGTATTCCCGAGTCATGTTCTTTTTTTATTAGATTCTTTACCTCCACCTCAATATTTGCAATAGAATCTAAGATTTCAGGCACATTCGGGCTGATGCCTGCTCTATCTAGCCAAACGTTGCTTATTTGTCCCCCAGCTGGGGTGTAAGGCTGTGCAGGTGCCGTTGGATACATAACTTTTATGTGTGGAAACGAAAATGATTTTACCATAAGTCTTACCCACTCTTTCATATCGGCTCCTGATGACCCTGAAATATACACAATGGTAACTTATATCTCTTCTATTTGTTTCTTTAAATGCAGGTTTTTTTAAAGTGGTGCAGAAAAAATATTTATAGAGAGATCTCCAATAATGCAATGTTCAAGTAACAATTTTAGATGGTTAATCTTTGAGATAGCAGCTACTAATAGTATGTATACCTAAAATCTAATGCATCTTAGATTACATAAAAAGTAACATTGAGGTTATGCTTTTATTTACAAACCTGAACCATGAAAGAATATCACTGTAGCAGTATGTTTGGGTCCGGTGTGTTGAGTTAAATGCAATGCACCGAGCCTAGACATGGTGTCTGTAATATTAAAATAAATTCCTATTAAAACTAATTTCGATTTCGTAATTCGTGCCCAAAATGAACTGTCCTCAATCGTGTTACAGATTTTTATGATCTCGTTTATCTCGTTGGTTGACACTGACATGACAGTGACAACGGCAAGAATAGATTCTTTCTGTTAGCAGGTGCAGTGTATAATCTGTCGTCCGAAAGAATAACACGCATCTTTGTTAGGCTAGGTTGTGAATAGGATCGACACTACTCTTCCTCTCAACGATGATGCAGCTCTTTTAGGAGCTCCATGTCGGGGTTCGCGGTAGACTGCATTCCAGTGGTTTTAGCCGGTAAGAGTCCGGCACACCCCTTCGCCTTCTCCAGGGCGAAGGATGTCCATGAGGATTTCCACTGGACAAAAAAAAAGGTTGTGAATAGGATGTAAATACTATTCTTAATTTTGTATTAATACTCCAAAATGTTGGGAGTAAAATCCCTTAAACATATTTTTGAAGACATAACTTTGAATGGGTAAACTGCTTCGTACCGT